>NC_053425.1:44178166-44485444 GCF_007990345.1 Gossypium hirsutum | reverse complement strand
AGTATCATATTATATGAACTTACTAAGCATTTTATGCTTACTTAGTTTTATTTCCCTATTTTAGAGTAAATCGAGAGCTCCTTGGATTGAAAGCTTAGGGGAGATCACTCACACTATCCATCGGCCCATGTCGGTACTATATGGTAAAGCAATTATGGTTACAATGGCATGTATAGGTTATATTGGTCATATTGGTATGTAAATGTAAATGGTTATTGTAATCTAGCTATTGGAATGACTAGTGATGATTACGTTTTGGTATATGTATTTATGTATTAAGTTTATTCTATGGAGATAACATAAGTGTTTAATATTGATTGATTGGGAAAGGTTAAATGAGTATGCTTATAAAAGATAATATTAAAAGCATGAATGCATGTAACAATATATCATGTTAGATGTTATAAATTGCTTGAATTCAATGCTTGGATTGGTTGGTAATTGGATGTAAATTCAATGCTTGGATTGGTTGGTAACTGGATGTAAGTTGGTGCAGGAATTTGGTAAAAAATTTGGGTGAAAAATGAAGCTAGAAGTGGCTTTATTTTGTCCACACGGGTAGACACATGGGTGTGTGTCTATGCTGTGTGTGACATACGGCCTGGTACATAAGCGTGTGGTTAGGCCGTGTGTTCCCTGCATCTTAAATTTGAGAAAACAAAATGCTCAGAATTAAGTACATGGGCAGAGACACAGGTGTGTGTCTTAGCCGTGTGTGCTACACGGCCTAGAACATGGGCGTGTGTCTTGGCCGTGTGAGACCTACACCTAATTTTCAAATTGAATTAAGTAACCACACAGCCTAGCACACGAACGTGTGGCATGGCCGTGTGCACAAGTCAGAGAGTTACACGGGGTCAAATATGGCCTGTAGCACGGGCGTGTCCAAGGGTCACATGGGCATGTCCCTCGGACCACACGGGCATATGAGTCCTGTAACTTAAAAAATTTTTGATTTCACGAAAAATTCTTAGAGGTCCCGGTTAAGTCTCCACTCAATTCTAGTGCTCCTATTGGACCTCGAGGGTCCATTTAAGGGACGTTATGAATGATTTCGAAATTTGAATAGTAACTTGCATGATTTATCTGTAAATGTTTCTGAAAGTTTTGGTAATGCTCTGTAACACTGTTTTGACGACGGATACGGGTTAAGGGTGTTAAAATTACCATCAAGCAACACACAACCATCAACCAAGAACATAATAAAACCATATGCACAAATATATATACAATCTAACCAACCAAGTTAATCCAACTTTCATGGCTATATACAACACCAAAACATTTAACATTTACAAGCCATTTCAAATGACCAAAATCATTATAAACTTATAACCAAAGTAACCATAATCCTATACATGCCATGTAACCAAAACATAAACTCAAAAGTACCAAAGTGATAGTAGGATAGTGTGACGTAATCTCCGACGATCCCTGAATCCAAGCTAGCTTTGAAGTCACTATAAAACATGGTAAAATAAAACAAAGTAAGCTTTATCGAAATAAACTCAAACTAATCATAAATGCACAATTCAACAATTTGAACATATTAACATGTAACTCATGTTAACTAACAAACCTTTCATATTTTCAACCTTAAGATTTTACATGTCTTCCACAAATTTCTTTGATTTAAAGCCTATACGGTTCATGTACATACTTGTACCCTCTCATATTAATCTCATACTCAAACACGTCTTTCATTTACCTATTTAACCATTCAAAATACTATCGGATACATGAAAAACTTGCACCAAAGTGCCACATACATAGCCAATGCTATCTCAATCCCATATCACATATATACTCACTCTCGAGCTATCAACGGGCCTGCTCACACAAGCTGTGGGTCAAGACATAGCTACACGGTGCTGCTCAAACAAGCTGTCAGGTAATCACAACACATGCCAGTATACTCAGTCACCGATAGGACATACAGGACTAGCACCCGGATCACAATATCACAACAACCCCTAATGACATGTCATTCGTATCCTAATCTATTCCTAAAGTTCAATCGGGATTTCCAATGCCGAATCATTGTCGACACATTTTCAAACATGTCCGTAGTCTTATATTCATAGTTTAGGCAATATCAAAGCATTTAAAATACATTTATAACGAAACTTAATACATACGAACTTACCTCGAATGTAAAAGCGATGACACGAGTCAACTACTCCGAAACCTTGTTCTTCCCTCGATCTAAGTTCGTATTTCTCCTTTCTTGATCTAAATGTAATCAAAATTAAATTATTTAATTATCTTTCTATTCAATTTGGTCCAAAATTCACATTAAGACACTTTTACACATTAGCCCCTAACGTTTCACACTTTTACTATTTAGTCCTTATTTCTTAAAAACACAAATTCATGCAATTTAACCACAATCCATGCTATCCGAATTTCAATTAGGTCTGTAGAAGCCCATATTTTCCATTTATTTCACATTTTAACCACAAAATTTCCACATTTCATAATTTAATCCCTAAATTGCATTTTCACTAAAAATCACTTAACAAAACTTGTATAACTATCATCAAACACTCATAATCTATCATTAAACATCAAAATACTCATGTATTCATCAATGGAAATATCTAAAATCTTTAAAAAAAATTCAAAATAGTCCCTGGACTAGCTAGACCTAGTTGCAACGATATCAAAAACATAGAAATCCTTAAAAACGGGACAAAAATTACTCACCAATTATTAAAAACGGGACAAAAATTACTTCTTAAAAACGGGACAAAAATGGTTATTTATTATTTTTGAAATCTGTTGAAGAAGGAATATGATGATGATAATTTGTTTTACTTATTTTAATTATCATTAATATACAAATTACTAAATTAACCTTGTTATAAAACCATTTAAAACATTCATTTTACGCCCATAAATGTCCACTCACAATTGAAATGGCCTAATTATCACTTAAGGACTCTTACTTTAAGGTTCTATAGCTATTAGATACCTTTAACTAATACAATAAAAGTTTTACATTTTACGCGATTTAGTCATTTTTATCGAAATTAGCATTCAAATGATAAAATTTCTTAACAAAATTTTCACACAATTATATTATCATGTTTTAGACATTAAAATAATAATAAAATAAATATTTTAACTTCGGATTTGTGGTCCTAAAATTATTTTTCCGATTTGACTAAAAATGGGTTGTTACAACTTATACCTCAACAACTCAAAAACAGTAGCTAAGGTTCATCCTCTCCTACATTTCTATCAAAAATCTGATGGCTTCTATCGATACAAGTTAAAACCACTAGAGTTCTATCGATACCTTGAGGACTTCTACTAAAACAAGTTAAGATAGTAGCCAAAGTTCAACATCCCCTACACTTTTATCAATATTCTAATTGGTTCTATTGATTCCAAATGAAACCTTCAGGGTTCTACTGATACAAAGGAACTTATGTAGATAGAACAAGCCCAACAATCATATTTTGGAAAGCCCTTTACCGATACAAGATTCTTTCTACCAGTACAACAAAGCTGCATACTACATTTAATGTTGGTTTTTATAGCTACGACGACTCTAATTTGTTTCTAACGGCTACAAACGTCCACAAAGTTTTTAGAGGACTTAAATACATGGTCAAGGCTCCCCTTTGAAGTCAACAAAAGACAAGAAACAAGTGCCTAACTTCCAAGAACTTAATTTTCCAATATTTGTCAATCTTTTACTAAATATTTCTTGTACATACTTGTGGGTTAAGTTTTCTATATTTTTTCAACTGTTGTAACTTTATGTAAGAGTGCTTAATTATTTATTATCTACCTTTTAGAGGTATCATTTTATTCATCATATTTTCTCTCATTTGTGAGGTGTTACGTAAGGTTTTGGGTAGAAAACCCTAAAGGGAAATGGTCTTATCTTACCTTTGAAAAGATAGAGATTTGTAAGGTTAAACCTTATTCTTAAAGGTTCAAATCTAGTGGATTTGGGAAATATTTAGTTGAGGAAAGCTAAGGTAATGGATGTAGGCAATTGAGGCCGAGCCACTATAATTTCTTGAGTCGTTTGATTTTTTCCATTTCCCAAAAACCTCTTAAAACAACAATTCACCCCCTTTTAGTGTATCTCAACAATTAGTATCAGAGCTAGAAATCTATAGACGATTTTACCAGCAAGAGAAAATATCTTCAAGTTATCCAAGATGGAAGCCACAAATCAAGAAGTTTGCTTCATGGTATTGGAGCAAAATTCCACCATATTGAGAGAATGACATCCCACCACGAGGCCTCCCTTATTCAATTGCACTAAATACTCATATTGGAGAATAAGAATGAAGCTATTCATCTAAGCTAACGACTATGAAGTTTGAAGGATAATTACAAATAGGTTATCCATTCCAATAAAGAGGGTCGAAGGTGTTATTATCGCAAAGGAAGAGAATGAATGAGATGATAATGATATCAAGAAGGTGCAATTAAATGCAAAAGTTATGCACACTCTATTTTGTGCTCTTAGTCCAAATTAGTACAATAGAGTCTCATTGTGTGACAATGCAAAAGAGATATAGGACAAGCTTGAAGTTACCCATGAAGGGAAAAGTAGAGTTAAGGAGTCCAAGATAAGTCTTCTCACCCTTGATTATGAGTTGTTTAAGGCAAAACCAGAAGAAAGAATCAATGAGATGTCTGATCTCTTCACTCACATTATCAATGGTCTCAAAGCCCATAGGAAAATCTATCCAATAAGATGATTGTGAAAAAGATGTTGAATAGTCTCCTAACCTCTTGGGAAGCTAAAGTGACAGCAATAGAAGAATCAAAGGATCTTAACTCACTCTCCCTTAATGAGCTCATCGATTACTTGTTGACATATAAAATGAAGATCAACCACAATGCACAAGAAATCAAAGAAGCTCCAAAGAAAGTGGGAGTTGCCTTCAAATCAACAACTTGTAAAAAAGATGAAAACTCTAGTAATGATGATGATGAGGATAAGGAGGTGACTGTGTTTGCAAAAAAGTTCAAAAAGTTCATGAAGTTCAACAAAGTCAAAAGAGTCCCAAAAAGAGACATCATTAAGGGTGAACCAAGCAAGAAGGAAAATAACCTAATCATTTACTATGAGTGCAAAAATCTGGGTCACATTAAATTTGATTGCCCACAATTGAAGAAGAAAAGAGCATTGAAACAAAAGAAGAAAGCCATTATGGCAACTTGGAGTGATAGTGATTCATCAAATAATGATGAGGACAATAAAGTTGGCAACCTATGTCTTATTGCTATTGAAGAACCAAAGGTAATACAAAATTCTATTGAATTAAATAAATATACATTTGAAGAATTACAAGATGCCTATAGATTTTGAGGCTATGAACTCCAAATATAAGAAAATGATTTCAAAATTAAATGAGGAAAATAAGTCTCTAATCATAGCTAAAGAGGAAATAGAAAAGAAATTTAATGATAGGCAAGCTCAAATTGATGATTTGATTTTAAAGAATAAGAACTTGCAGAATTCCTTTTCTATGTTTCATATGGGGCAACAAAAACTAAATGATATGATTGAATCTCAAAGAGCCTTGTTTAACAAGAGTGGCTTAGGTTTTGTACATTTACAAAAGGAAAGCAAATTTAAAAATTTCTTTAAGAAACCAAGCTATATTTATGATGCCTCACTCTCATGCACAAATTGTCATAAAAAAGGGTATGATAGACAAGTATCTCCTTTAAGGAAGCTTACATCTAGGAGCAAACTCATTAAGAGTGTATGGATTCCAAAAGAATTAAACATATTTCAAAATAAGGATGCTTTAAATAAGTGGATTCCTAAGGGGACAAAAATTGTTAAGACTAATGCTAATGGAACTAAGAAAGTTTGGGTACCAAAATCCAAAGTTTAACTTTGTGTTTGTATGAGGAAGAACATCACTTCAAGGCAAGCAACTCTATGAAGAACTTATGGTACCTTGATAGTGGATGCTCTAAACACATGATTAGTGACAAAATCCATTTCATGGAACTAATGCCAAAGAATAAAGTAGAAGTTACATTTGGTGATAACTCCAAAGGGCTTATTGAAGGTATTGGTTCTATAGGTATAAATTCTTCCACTCTCATTAAAAATGTGTTTTATGTCAATGGTCTTAAGCATAACCTTCTTAGCATTAGTCAACTTTGTGACAAGGGATTCAAATTAATATTTGAGTCTAATAGGTACAAAGTTGTAGATATTGTAAATATTATGATTCTTTTTGTAGGACATAGGGTAGGTAATATTTTTATGGTGCATCTTGATGACATATCTTCCTCTAATTTTTGCTTTATGGCTACTAATGAAAATGTATGTTGGCTATGGAATTGAAGATTGGGACATGCGAGCATGAGTGTTATTTCAAAGGTTATTAAAAATGAACTTGTTGGCATGCCTAACTTTTCTATTGACTTTGATAAAGTATGTGATGCATGTGCTAAAGGTAAGCATTTTTTAAATCTAAAAATATAGTTTCTACATCTAGAGTAGTCCAACTTATTTATATTGACCTTTTTGGACTCATTAGAACTATGTGTTTAGGAGGTAAACAATATTAATTTGTTAATATTGATGACGATTCTAGATATACATGAGTTTTTTTTTTCAAAAGATGAAACTTTAGAAAAAAATTACTTTTTGTAAAATGATTCAAAACTAAGTGAAATACTCAATTTCAAGTGTAAGAAGTGATCATGGAAAAGAATTTGAAAACCTTAGATTTAATAATTTTTGTAATAAACATGGTATTAGTCACAATTTTTTGGTACCTAGAACCCCTCAACAAAATGAAGTTGTTGAGTGAAAAAATAAGACCTTAGAAGAAATGGTTAGAACCATGTTATATGAAAATATTTTGCCAAGATATTTTTGGGCAGAAGCCATAAACACTTTTTGTTATATTATAAATAGAGCTATGGTAAGACCTATTTTGACGAAAACTCCTTATGAACTTTTTAAAGGAAAAAAGCCTAACATAAGCCACTTTCATTCTTTTGGTTGCAAATATTTTGTTTTGAATAATGGAAAATAAAATTTAGGAATATTTGATGCCAAAATTGATTAAGGTATTTTTCTTGCTTATTCCACAAATTCTAAAGCTTATATAATATTTAACAAGAGAACCCTTGTTGGAGAAGAATCTATACATATTATTTTTTTTATAAATCTAACTCTCCTTCTAGAAAGGAATCTATTGATTTTGATGATGTAGAAATATATAAAGTTGAGCAAAATCAAGCATCACACGCAGATTAAGGCGTAAGTGAGTTGGTTTAAGAACTTAAAATTGATGAACTTTAAGAACCAACTCACGTTGAAAGAGAATCTAGCCACCCAAGAGAGCTTTCATATGTTAAGGATGGACACATCATTGGTGATCCATCTAAAAAGGTAATTACTAGATCTTCAATTAGAAATACTTGTAATTATGCTACTTTCATTTCTTTCATAGAACCTAACATTGATGATGCCTTAAATGATGAATTTTGGATAATGATTATGCAAGAAGAATTAAATCAATTTGAAAGAAATCAAGTACGAAGTTTAGCTGATGGACCTAGTGGTCATCCAACTATAGGAACTAAATAGGTCTTTAGAAATAAACTTGATGAAAATGGTAACATTTGGAAACAAGGCTAGATTAGTTACCAAGCGATATAGCCAAGAGGACTATATAGATTATTATGAAACTTATGCACCGGTAGCTAGGTTAAAAGCCATTAGGTTGTTATCAGCTTTTGCATGTTTAAACAATTTCAAACTTTTTCAAATGGATGTCAAAAGTGCATTTTTAAATGGTTTCATAAATGAAGAAGTTTATATTGAATAACCTCTCAGTTTTGAAAATCCAGATTTTCCAAATCATGTTTTCAAATTGTCCAATGCTCTATATGGTTTGAAGCAAGCTCCTAGAGCTTGGTATTAAAGACTTTCCAAATTTTTAATTGAAAATGGCTTTAGAAAAGGCAAAAGACACCACCTTGTTCATAAAAACTAAATACAAAGTCATTTTAGTAGTACAAATATATGTTGATGATATTATATTTGGTGCTACTAATGAACTTCTTTGTCAAGAATTTTCTAAGATTATGCAAGGTGAATTTGAAATGAGCATGATGGGTGAGCTCAACTTCTTTTTGGGGCTCCAAATCAAGCAAAATAAAATGACATCTTCATCAATCAAGCCAAATACATCAAGAAAATGCTTAAGAAGTTCAAAACAGAGGGTTTGAAGCCTCAATCAACACCAATGAGCACTATAACAAAGCTTGATAAAGATGAATGAGGTAAATATGTTGACACTAAACTTTATAGGTCTATGATAGGGTAATTGCTTTATCTTATTGAAAGTATACCGTATATAATGTTTAGTGCTTATTTATGCTCTAGATTTCAATAATCTCTTAAGGAGTCACATTTACAAGCCATTAAGAGAATTTTAGGTACCTTAAGGACACTCCAAACCTAGGACTTTGGTATCCCAAAGATTTATCATTTAGTTTGCATGCTTACTCTGATGCAGATTTTGGAGAATGCAAGTTAGATAGAAAAAGCACTTCAGTCAATTCTTAGGAAACATGCTTGTTTCATGGTTCTTTTAGAAACAAAATAGTATAGCTTTGTCTACAACCGAAGCGGAATATGTTGCTGTAGGTAGTTGTTGTGCTCAAATTATTTGGATGAAGTAACAATTAGTTGACTATGGAATTGATATGGATCACATTCCTATAAGGTGTGATAACACTAGTGCTATTTGCTTAACCAAATATCTCATCCAACACTCTAGAACAAAGCACATAAAAATAAGACACCATTTCATTAGAGACCATTTGAAAAGAGGTGACATAGTACTAGAGTTTGTAGATATTTTGCATCAACTAGCCGATATTTTTACGAAGCCTTTAGATGAGGAAAGATTTTGGATAATTGGGGGAGAGTTAGGATTAATAAACATGCCTTCATAAACTTCTTGTATAATCTTCTTGACATTCTTGGACACTTGTTTTGTTTTATGCATGCTTTGTGTACATTACTTGATTATACTTGTAAACTTGTAAATTCCTTATTTGAAATATTGTTAATATGTGATATAATTAAATTAGACATTTTTTTTATCATAGATCAAAATTTGAGTATGTTAGTAAATATATTTTTCACCTTTTGATTGCACTCAAGCATATTTTTACTTGATTTTCCTATAGATATTTGTTTAAACATATTATTATGTTATTTTATCTATGTTATCTATTTGTTTTTTGTACATCTTTCCTTGTAATTTTTCATTTTCTGACTAGTTGTTTAAGTAGTAAATAGGATGTATTCATAGAATTGTGCCAAAATGGTATTTTTGGGTTTGTATTCATGAAATATCGGTAGAATTAAACATCTACTGAAACTTGTAGACTTCTACCGGTAGAAGAGGACAAGTATTGCTAGATGTGGGCATATATATGCCCTAGTAGCCCTTTTTAAAAAAAACAATAGAAAACCCTATTTTTTTTAAAAGTCTCATCTTCTTCCTTAACCCCACCCTCCCCCATTTTCGGTCCCCACTTTTTCAACCCCACTTTCCACCATTTTTCTTCACTGTTTTACTTAATCTTGTCTCCTACGTGCCTCTCACTTTATTTTCAATAAGTTTTCTACCAAAAGTTCCCACATTTTCATCATTTCTCACATTTTAAAGATAAACGCTATTTTTTTTAAAAAAAATTAAATTTTTACATATATTAGTTTTAAAAGAACATAGTTAGGGCTTAGTCCTTTTAGGTATATTTTTATAGATATTGTATGCTGTTCTTTTTAGGTTTTTATTAAAATAAATATATTAATCACATGCATCAATTTTTTTTTAAAAATTTTGCATCTGCTGCAATTAGGGATATCACTTGTTCGTATTACTTTTTTTTTTCTGCAAGTGCACTTCTTAAACCGACCCCTTAAACCTTAATCTACCCATCTTTAGATAACATGCCACCCCATACATCTCGTAAGCGTCGCACACCTAAACGCGTTGGAGGTGAGTCCTCTTCCGCTCCTTTTAGATCACCTTTTGGTAATTGAATGTTTTGAGGACAATGATGCCCTCCTATTTTGCAACCCATGCTATTCAAATCTCCCGTCCCATTGATCTAAACTTTTGAGCAAATACACTTCAATTCAAATACCTTGACTAACTTCGCGATTGGGGTTGGCTCGAATGTCTCCAACTTAGGGGTCCCTACCATGACAACCTTGTTTGGGCATTTTACTCCAACGTCAAACTTAGACACGACCCGAACACCCACCTAGTTCAATCCATTACTTCTTCCGTCATGGGCCAAGAGGTTACTATCTCAGTCAAAACCCTCTCTTCTTAACTTTCTATCACCAATGAAGGTGATGAACACTATACCGGCTCATACGATATTTCCTTAACTAGGCCCAGTGATTATATAGGCAACGACATGGACATTCATGATCGTATCCTTTATCTTATTTTCACATAGATCGTTTCCCCAACCAATAAACATTCCGGCTTTCGCCACACCGATTATTGTATGTGGTATTGCTTTAAAACCAACCATCCCCACAATTTAGCCTTCATAATTTTTCTTAACCTTCTTGAAATTGTTAGGTTACTGATGTCTAGAAACAAAACCTTACGTTATGGTACTTTCCTTTCTCATATTTTTCGTACACTTAGAATTAACGTAAGTGTAGACCCAGGTCATGCTATAAACTCCTTTATCAATATCGATATCTCGGCAGTCACTACAATCAATTAGACGAGCGCATCAATAAGTTGGCCTCTCATTTTCCCCCGCCATCGGATGATTAAGACCTCACTTCTTGGTTGATTTTTATATGTTTTTTGGTTGGATTATATCACTCTTTTGAGTTGCTTGGTTGTCTTTCTTTGGATATTTCGGATATTAATATTGGTTGTATATTTGGTTGCTTTAGGATGTTTTTGTTTTGTTTTTTATCTTTATTGCATTTGGATGCTTTTGTTTAAAATGTACTTCCATTGTTTATTTTTCTTTTGTTTGCCTTTAGTTGCTTCATTTTTGCTTAACGTCTTTAAATGTTTAAGTTAGTTTTTCAAGCAAACATTCTTTTTGATATTACAAAAAGGGGGGAGAATAATGCAAAATTACTTCACAACAAATTCTTTCAACTTAATCTTAAAGCCAAATTCTTAAGTTGGAAAGTTAAATGAAATGATGTCTAAAATATTTTTTTAAAAAGGGAGCTTACTTTGAAAATAATGTTTAAGATAGGGGGAGTTAGCAAATTTTTAAAATGTTTTTTTTATATAAAAAAGGCGGAAATTATTAGCTCTAGTTTTTCAATTGTTAGCTCTAGTTTTTGAAGTATTTTGATATAACAAAAAGAATATTAAAAATCCCCTACTTAAATTTGCAAAAATTGTTTATAAGTCCTTAAAATTATTTTCAAAGTGTTGGACAAAATAAATTGTTAAAAAGCCTTGAATTAACTTATCTTTTAACGAGTTTTTAAAGTCTGAATGACTTCTACCAATACTTAGGTGGACAAGTATCGGTAGAACTCAAGATGAAAATCACCTCGGAAAGGCTACAGAATTCTACTGATGCAACCCGAACTTCTATCAGTAGAACGTACTCCAGTAAGCAAGGTACTTTTGGCCTAGGACTTCTATAGCCACCCTGGTCAGATCTACCGATATCCTTAGAGTTCTACCGCTACCTTGAGGACTTCTACCGCAATAAGTCAAAACAGTAGCTAAGGTTCATCCTTTCCAACATTTCTACTAAAACTCTGATGGCTTCTACCGATACGAGTTGAAACCACTAGAGTTCTACTGATACCTTGAGGACTTGTATCAAAACAAGTCAAGATAGTAGCCAAAGTTCAACATCCCCTACACTTCTATCGATACTCTGATTGGTTCTACCAATACCGAATGAAACTTTCAGAGTTTTACCGATACAAGGGAACTTATACTGATAAAATGAGCCCAACGGTCATATTTTGGAAAGCCTTCTACCAATACAAGATTCCTTCTACTGGTACAACGAAGCTACATACTGCATTTAATACTAGTTTTTATGGCTACAACGACTCTAATTTGTTTCTAATGACTGCAAACGTCCATAAGGTTGATAGAGGACTTAAATACAGGGTCAAGGCTCCCCATTGAAGTCAACAAAAGATAAGAGACAAGTGCCTAACTTAACAAGAACTCAATTTGTCAATCTTTTTCAATTTTTTACTAAATATTTCTTGTACACACTTGTGGATTAAATTTTCTATATTCTTTCAAGTGTAACTTTGTGTGAGAGTGTTTAATTTTTTATTATCTACCTTTTAGAGGTATCATCTTATTCATCATATTTTTCTCTCATTTATGAGGTGTTACTTAAGGTTTTGAGCAGAAAACCTTAAGGGGAGGTGGTTCTATCTTACCTTTGAAAAGATAGGGATTTATAAGGTTAAACATTGTTCTTAAAGGTTCAAATCTAGTGGATTTGGAAAATCCTTAGTTGAGGAAAGTTAAGATAGTGGATGTAGGCAATTGAGGCCGAACCACTATAATTTCTTAAGTCGTTTGATTTTTGTCATTTCTCAAAAACCTTTTAAAACACCAATTCATCCCTTCTTAGTGTATTTCAATCTCAACATCAAGGAAAAGAAATTAAGATAATAAACATGTAATCATAATTAATTACGAACTAAATGAATGATAAATTAGCATTGAAATATATATTTTAATATAGATAAATGGTTATGTTGTATACATTCTAAATTATATATTAATTAGTTTGTATTCACATGCGATGCTTGTGTATATTAAATTTATAATATTTTTTATGATAGTATTTTTTTTAAAATTAATGAATTTCTTCAAAAAATTATTAATAAATTGAAAAGGTGATGTAATTACAAAATATTTTTAAAATATATAATTAATTTAGATTTAATTTTAAAAATATTTAATATTAAAATTATACAAAAATTCAACATGATTTGAATATTAATATTAATATATTATAATTTAAATAATATTATTAATTATTTATTACATGTTATTTATTTATATATTATAAAATTAATTTGTTTTAATGCATAATTTGTTAATATTCAAATTTTTTGTAATTATCTATTTATATTTGCTCTACTTTAATCAATCAATGTAATTAAATTTTATTATATTTAAAAAATATAATTTTAATTTGATAAATATTATTAATATGTGTCTTTTTTAGAAAAAAAAACTATATTTTAAACTCAACAATTTAATATTCATTAATTTTAATATTATAACATTAATGTTTCATTTGGTTACTAATGTAATAACATGAGGAAAATACTTATTTACTACATACGTATTACAATAGTTAGATACAAAATAAAGAATAGTTAGTATAATTTTAAACATGAAATTAGGAAAAATGAGTAAAAACTCTTTGTAAAAAATAAGACTTATTCAAAATAAGCAAAAAAGTTTCCCAGTCTTTGCTAAAAATAAGTTATGGGAATGGCTAAATATTATCAATTAAATTAGCTTATTGTTCAGTCATATATTAAAACATGCATAAAAAAATAATACACCTACTAAATGTAGCATTAAAAGTTAATTCAATTAAGTAAAATATCAAATAAAGAGATTTTTTTTTTAAAACCAACTTTATATTTAACATGTAAAAAAATTATAAAAAAAATAGAAGGCATTGAATAACTTAAAAAAAATAAAAGAAGAGTAAATGAGTAATTTATCTAAATTATAAATAAGTACTTCAAATAAAAATGTTATATGTAAAAAAAATAGTAATATAAACATGATTATTTATTATTATTATTATTATTATTTTGTAATTTTATATTGCGATGGTATATATATATAGAGGAAGGATTATATGAAATTAAGATGTCACATCATCTGTATCACTTTTTAATATTTTAATGCGATGTTAACTTTTTTCTCTTAAGTGTCAACATTTTCAGTTAGATTTGATTTTTTTTTCCAAGAGAAAAATATTAGAATTTAGAAAAAAAAATTAAAATAACATTAAACATTTAAAAAGAAATACAAATGATGTAGCATTCCAATTTATATAATCCTAAAGTGAAAGAAACAATGCGCTGTAATAATTATATAACTAATTAACCGCCTATTATTAAATCAATACAAGAGATACTTTTGCACCATAATAGCTTAGTTGGGTATAAGTCGAAGATTAAAGATTTAGTTTTAATAGTTTAATAGCAGTAAACTTGTTATAAGTAGTTTTGCAGCTGCTCATGGATTGAAAGACAATAATGGTACTTTTGTGTATTGCCCGACATTGATTGTGATATTCATTGTTCTCAAACACCCCAAGTGAAGTCTCCTCCACCCTTCAAACATCCCTGCTTAAAAATAGCTTTAAACGTATGTATGTGTGTTCAGTTTTTGTTCAACCAATGTCTCCATTTCCCTAATTATTTTTAAAAAAAAAGTGATATCTAACTCATTCAAAAACAAAAAGATACATATGTTGAGGGAAAAAAGGAAAGCAAAATTGAGATCTAGGATGTTTATGGTGAAAGTGGAGAGGTAGAGGAGAAAATGAAAAAGAAGAACAATATCCTTCCATAAAATTAGAGAGGGGTGTTTATAAGTGAGACTGGTTTTCTTTTAATCAAGAGTTTTGATATATGCACAACACAAATCTCATCTTAAGAGACGCAATAGCCTTTTAGGTGGGCGATGATGGGATGGAGATGGATTAGATGAGGTCCTATGTATGAGATATGCAAGGGAAGATTCAACACCTGCTAGGGCGAAGTTAAGAAATTTATTTAGGAAGATCAATATAAATTTACAAAATTTTGGGGGCTAATGTTAAAATATTATGTTAAAAATACTTGAAATAAATTATTTATTTTTTAGAGGGGTGAAAAATATCAAAATTTCCATTTAACTAAAGGCTTAAAATGCTTAAATTGAATGTTTTACTTTTGGAAAGCCAAAAATAAGAATTTTACCATTTGGTCTAGGGCGTCAAGGCCCTTTCGTGCCTCTGACTACACATTGCTTGGCAAAGTAGTTTAAAAGAGTTCTAGGTGTGTTCACAAAACCTAATCTTGTTGAACTGTTGCTTTAACGAAAGTGAAATGTTGGAGATTAGTATATAATGAGATTGTGATGGTGAAGCCTAAATAGGGGAGGTACTACAATGCAATTCTTAGGTAAGGGAGATGTTCATAGTGACACATGCAAGTGTCTGAGGTTGGGCCACACCCAAATTCATGAAAATCTTTGATCGATTCCTTGTTATCGTGTCTTCAATCATTTTGGTGCAATATCTGACACTATATTTTTGCCCATTTTAGGGCTAAGTAATGCTTTGCTTATATGGCTCATAATTTGCCGTCTTTATGAACACGAACGTTTTGTCCTTCTAAACAAGCCCCACCATTGTTCTCCTTGTCCTAGAGAATTATAGTTTGAATTTATCATGACATAAAATATTATTCAATTATATAGCTTTTTACAATTTCTATATAATTATACAATTTTATAAAATATTATTCAATTATATAAATTATTGTAACATTTGTAATGTTTTGTGCATTATACAATTTATACAAAATTTTATATTTTGTGATGTTTTGTATAACACTAATTACAAAAAATAATAATAATAATAATCCAATTAATTAAATTATTACAGTTTTTATAATGTTTTGTTAAGGTATCTAATTTTACAAAATTATTACAACTTTTATACAAATTATTATATTTTTTTAATTACACAAAACATTATTCAATTACACAAATCTCTTAATAGTTTGTGTAAATTTAAGGGATAATATAATTTTGATCCTGAACTTGGGAATTAGGTCCACTTTTGTTGAATTTTTTTTATTCACTTCAGTACTTAAATTTGACAAATAAATTTATTTTGGTCCCTAAACTTGAAAAATATAAGAGTTTGATAATGTGGCGCTCCAAGATTGTACCACATCATCACTTGAAAATTAAAAAATTTATATAAATTTTCTGGCAATGACATGGTGCAATCTTAGATTGTCACATACAGTATTCTAATAATTAAGTCAGTGGTTGAACTGGTCAAACCACTAGTTCCCGATCCAATTGGTTTGATCAATTTAATTTCTAGACCAACAACAATTAATAATTAATAATTAATTAAAAATTTGTAAGAATAAAAGAAAAGTATTACACTATTTCAACCTATTCAATTACTAATTTTTATCCCAATTTTTTTAATATTTTTTTTTATCAATTTTGAGTAGTTTCTAGTTCAATTGGTTCAACCCCTTTATTTGGACTAGTACACTGATCAATTCTAGACCCAATTGGTCAAATAGACCGATCCAATCATGTTTCAAGAATATTGTTCACATCATCAACTCTTGACAAAATACAAATTCAGGAACCAAAATGAATCTAATTGCTAAATTTAGGTATCAAAGTGAACAAAGAAAACATATAGGTACTAAAATGGAATTAATTGCCAAGTTCAAAATCCAAAAATTATATTATAACTAAAACTATTTCTTAAAAAAAAATTACAACTTTTGCAATTTTATGTGCAACATTGAAGGTCATGAAATGCTCATTTTAATACTTTTAATTTTACCCTCATCCCTGATTGATTCATGATGGCCCCTTTAGTTTTTTTTTTTTTGCCAAAGATGGCCCCTTTAGTTTAGGCAAGCTAGTTTTACCTAGAACTTAAGTAGAGTCAACTCACCTAGTTGACTCATTCTAAAAGGATGATCTGTGTGTACTGAAGTTAACTTCATTGTTTATTGATCTCCAAAAAAATTACATTGTACAAATCAACCTTCATCACCATGTCTGTATACAAGTTCCTCTGGATACAACAGTGTAGTATGAAAATAAAGAATCGAGAATACTACATTGAGCTTATTGTTACAATCAAATTGATTATACCACAAATAATATGGCCAGCCGAGAATGGGTGATTCGTAATAGTTTGCCTGCTACACTTCTATACGATGCAACTCCCCCGAACTACGCTGCACAGCTTCCGAGTCAGCCGAAAATTTGCCAGTTTTGGATGCACCTCGTTCCAAATACTCGAGAAAGTCCATCACCACAGGATCAGTCCAAGGAGCTCCCAATGGAGCCTCGGCACCCGCAACCCACCCTAAATGGCCACCTTTGGGTGTCACTATCAACATGCAATTTAGATTTTCCTGAGCAAGCATGATCTTTCATTAGAAACAGCACTTTAAAACAAAGAGGATATGTAAATTGATCTTCACAAACTGGACTGTAAGAAATTTGAAAAGAATGACAATACAGAGCAACAACCAAGATAGAAATCATTCAGAAGGAGCTATACAAATTAACATTTTTCTGTATCCTGACACTCTTGATGGCAAAGCCACCAACATGATAGTTGAAGCCATAAAGTAGTCCCACCACCTACTATGCATAGCCTCTTATTGAAGCAATGGTTAGCATGTAGCAATCACATGTTTTATTATTATTACTATTATTATTATTATTTGGATGTAATGATGTAACTTAGTTGTATTCCAACTAAGTTTGTTAGTGGTAGTAGGTGGTGATTTATTTTAAGTGGATGTAATGATAAAACTTAGTTGTATTCCAACTAAGTTTGTTAGTGGTAGTAGGTGGTGATTTATTTTAAATGGATGTAATGATGAAACTTAGTTGTATTCCAACTAAGTTGTCAAGTTGTAAGCTTGTATAAATAGGCTTTATGCCATTTTAAAAAAACGAATGAATTCAATCAAGATTTCATCCATATACTCTCTATTTTAGCTTTGCTTAAAATTTATTTCATTTTTCTCCTTTGTTTCTGCCGCAAGTCTCGATTCTTGCTCGGCAAGCTTTTTGTTAAACCTTGCTATTTGTTGCACTTAGCTCCAACAATTGGTATCAAGAGCCTATTTCTTAAGGGATCTGTTATACAAATTCATGGCTTCATCAAGCTTTTCACCAGCTGCACCTCAAGTCTTCAATGGAGAAGGCTACCACATATGGGTGGTTAAAATGAAGACCTACCTACAAGCTTTCGATCTGTGGGAGGTAGTCAACTCAGATGTTGAACCAGAGCCACTTAGAGGCAATCCAACAGTAGCTCAAATCAGGCAGCATGCTGATGAGAGGACCAAGAGGCACAAAGCCATGTCTTGCATCCAGAACTCAGTGTCAGATGTGATTTTCACAAGGATTATGGCCTGTGAATCACCAAAACAAGCCTGGGACAAGTTTCAAGAGGAGTTTCAAGGGACAGAGAGGACAAGGCAGCAACAGTTGCTGAACTTAAGGAGAGATTTCGAGAATTTGAAGATGAAGGAAGAAGAAACTATCAAGCAGTACTCTGACAGGATTATGGCTGTGGTTAACAGCATAAGGCTCCTTGGAGAGCAGCTCAAGGAAGCTAGGATAGTGGAGAAGGTTATTGCAACTCTGCCCGAGAGGTATGAGGCAAAATTCTCTTCTCTCGAGGACTCAAGGGACCTGTACACCATCTCCCTGACAGAGTTGATCAATGCTTTATATGCTCAAGAGTAAAGAAGAGCAAGCAGACTGGAGGAGCATCAAGAAGGTGCCTTTCAGGCAAGAACAAACACTGCCTACAAAGGCAAGAAGGCCTGGAGAGACAAGCCAAGGACTGATGTTGCAAGAAAATAGGGTCAGACTTGCAAGCACTGCAGAAGGGCTGGTCATCCAAAAGAAAAATGCTGGTTCAATCCAGATGTTGTATGTCAGCATTGTAAAAAGAAGGGTCATGTTGAGAGAGTCTGCAAGAGCAAGGCCAAATCAAGGCAGAGTCAGTTTCAACAGAAGAAAGCTGAGGCTCGAGTAGCTAAGGAGGACAGTGACCAAGAGGAGCAAGTCTTTGCTGTGTTATGCTCAGCTGCTCAAGAAAGATTCTCATCTGGTTGGCTTCTAGACAGTGGATGCACCAACCACATGACACCTGATGCTGCAATCTTCAAGTCTTTAGACAGAAGCTGCAGAACTAAAGTCAAAATAAGAAATGGACATTTTATTCAAGCTGAAGGCAAGGGTGATGTGCTGATATGCACCCCCACAGGTGCCAAAGTGATTTCAAATGTGCTTTTGGTGTCTGAAATTGACAGAAACCTGCTCAGCATAGCTCAGTTGCTGGAGAAAGGTTATTCTGTTGTGTTCAAAGACAACCAATGCCAAATCAATGATCCAAGTGGATCCAAGCTGATGGCAGTTCCTATGGCTAATAAGAGCTTTGTAGTTGACTGGACCAGGGAGTCAGACATTGCCTACACAGTCACATCAGATGAATCCAAGCTTTGGCATCAAAGACTGGGACATGCCAACTTCAGATCGATGGCTCGAATGGTCAGAGAGGACTTGGCTGAAAACTTCATCAACTCAGTGGATCATGATGATGTGTGTGAAGTGTGTCAGCTAGGAAAGCAGGCCAGACTCCCATTTCCCTCGAATCAAGCTTGGAGAGCCTCTGAAAAACTCCAACTGGTGCACACTGATGTGTGTGGCCCTATGAGGACTGAGTCATTAAGTGGAAACAGGTACTTCATACTGTTCATTGATGATTTTTCAAGATATTGCTGGCTTTACTTCCTAAAACAGAAATCAGAGGCGGCCTCAGTGTTTTGGAAGTTCAAGACTGCTGCTGAGACTGAAACAGGTTGCAAGCTGAAGTCCATAAGGTCTGATAATGGGACTGAGTACACCTCAGCTCAGTTCCAAGCCTTCTGTGATAAGGCAGGCATCAAACATCAACTTACCAACACATATACACCTCAGCAAAATGGTGTAAGTGAAAGGAAGAATAGGAGTTTGATGGATATGGCCAGGTGCTTGATGATTCAGAAGAATCTGCCTAAAGCACTATGGGCAGAGGCAGTTAACACTGCAAACTACATTCAAAATAGGCTTCCAACCAAGGCCTTGGATCAGAAGACTCCATTCGAAGCCTGG
Organism: Gossypium hirsutum; assembly: GCF_007990345.1. Taxonomy (NCBI): domain Eukaryota; kingdom Viridiplantae; phylum Streptophyta; class Magnoliopsida; order Malvales; family Malvaceae; genus Gossypium; species Gossypium hirsutum. The sequence continues at coordinate 44,465,477 of NC_053425.1, read as the reverse complement.
TTTGGATTCAAGCCATCACTGGCTCATCTGAAGGTCTTTGGATGCATCTGTTATGCTCATGTACCTGCTGTCAAAAAGGACAAATTGTCTGAAAGGGCTCGACCTGGTATTTTGGTGGGCTATAGCACTGTTAAGAAGGGCTATAGGATCTTGGATCCTTCAACAAAGAAAGTGTCAGTCAGTAGGGATGTGGTATTTGATGAAAAGTCATGTTGGAACTGGGAAAAACATGAACCTGAGGAAGTTTCAGAAGGACTTGCAGCAGATCAAGCTGAGCCAGATCAAAATGTTCCTGAAATGGACATTGATGATGAACCAGTTAGAGGAACAAGACCATTGACTGATATTTATGAAAGAGCTCATGTAGCCATAGCTGAACCAAGCAATTTTGAAGAGGCTGAAGCTCAGCAAGAGTGGAAGCAGGCAATGGCTGAGGAGATTAGCATGATTGAGAAGAACCAGACCTGGGAATTAGTTGAAAGGCCAGTCAAAAGGAAGATAATTGAGGTGAAATGGGTGTACAAAGCCAAGCAAAATGCTGATGGTACCTTGAACAAATTGAAAGCAAGGCTAGTTGTCAAGGGGTTCAGTCAGAGGTATGGCCTGGACTACCTGGAGACCTTTGCACCAGTGGCCAAGCTAGACACCACCAGATTACTGATTGCCTTAGCAGCACAGCTCGAGTGGAAGATCCATCAACTCGATGTGAAATCAGCCTTTCTGAATGGTTTCTTAGATGAAGAGATCTATGTTGAACAACCACAAGGGTTTGAGATAGCTGGCAGAGAGCATATGGTCTACAAACTAAAGAAGGCCCTATATGGCTTAAAACAGGCTCCAAGGGCTTGGTACAGCAGAATCGATGGCTACTTGACTAATTTGGGATTCGATCGAAGCAAGAGTGAGCCAACACTGTATGTCAAGAAGCAAGGGACACAAACACAGCTCATTGTATCCCTATATGTTGATGACCTGTTGGTGACAGGAGGAGATCGAGCAGTGCTGGTCGATTTCAAGACCAAGATGCAAGAAGTATTTGAAATGTCTGATCTAGGGGAAATGTCTTATTTCCTTGGAATGGAGGTAACTTAAGCACAAAATGGGATATTTCTAAGTCAGAGAAACTTTGCCACAAAGATTCTGACCAAGTTCTCCATGCAAAACAGTAAAGCAACTAAAACACCTGTTGTTGTTGGAGAAAAACTATCGAGTCAAGGTGATTTTGAGAAGGTTTTGAAACAACCTACAGAAGTCTAGTTGGTTGTCTGTTATATTTAACTGCCACTAGACCAGACATAATGTATGCTGTAGGATTGCTCTCAAGGTTCTTGCATTGTTGCAATAAAAAGCATTTACAAGCTGCTAAGAGAGTGCTTAGATATGTCAAAGGCACTTTGAGCTATGGTTTAAGGTACAGCAAGGAAGGAAATCTGAAGCTGGTTGGCTACACTGATAGTGACTGGGCTGGCTCGATAGATGACATGAAAAGCACCTCAAGGTATGCTTTCAACCTTGGTTCAGCCATGTTTTGCTGGAGCTCGAAGAAGCAAAGTCTCGTGGCTCAATCTACTGCTGAAGTAGAATATGTGGCAGCTGCAAGTGCTGTCAACCAAGCCATTTGGCTAAGGAAAATCTTAGCTGATTTGAAAGTGCATCAAAAGGAAGCTACTAAGATCTTCTGTGACAACCAATCTTCAGTTGCAATTGCTAAAATCCAGTGTTCCATGGAAGAACAAAGCATTTCAGCATCAAGTTGCATGTTGTTCGAGAAATGGAGCAAGCTCAGGAAGTGAAGCTGATCCATTGTAATTCTGAGGATCAACTTGCAGACATTTTGACTAAAGCCCTTAATGTCACAAGGTTCGAATGTCTAAGAAGGAAGCTAGGTGTTTGCTCCATGCAAACCAAGGAGGAGTATTGAAGCAATGGTTAGCATGTAGCAATCACATGTTTTATTATTATTACTATTATTATTATTATTTGGATGTAATGATGTAACTTAGTTGTATTCCAACTAAGTTTGTTAGTGGTAGTAGGTGGTGATTTATTTTAAGTGGATGTAATGATAAAACTTAGTTGTATTCCAACTAAGTTTGTTAGTGGTAGTAGGTGGTGATTTATTTTAAGTGGATGTAATGATGAAACTTAGTTGTATTCCAACTAAGTTGTCAAGTTGTAAGCTTGTATAAATAGGCTTTATGCCATTTTAAAAAAATGAATGAATTCAATCAAGATTTCATCCATATACTCTCTATTTTAGCTTTGCTTAAAATTTATTTCATTTTTCTTCTTTGTTTCTGCCGCAAGTCTCGATTCTTGCTCGGCAAGCTTTTTGTTAAACCTTGCTATTTGTTGCACTTAGCTCCAACACCTCTCTTATGATTTATTATAGGAGTTTTTGATAAGTCAAATTCGCCAGATCATTAGTTAAGAACAAACACACTGACTTCTAGTAATTATACAATGAAATAGACACGACAAAATTTTACTGGCGGAAACTTGAAATTCTTGTAGTGATGGATGATTCATTGCCAAAATAATATTTGGGATATTTCGGCTAAAAGTTTCAGGAACAAATGAGAGTTCCTTATTTCCCGAAATTAAAACAAAACTGTGATGATACTTCAGAACCCATGCATATAATATCCAACAGTAAAGAATATTAGAGGAGAGAAATGGAACGACTAGACGAAAACCTTGATGAATAGCATGTGTTAAAATGGGGTGCGATGAGTTGATTTGGTGTTTTGTTAAAAGGAAAACAATCTTCAGAATAATTAGTCTAGAAAGGCAAGCTTCATAAAAGAAGGTAGATGACAGCTGGTAGAAAAAAGGTTTGGAATGGATTTGGGGAGTCCTTCTATCAACCACATTTGGTGAGAGCCACACATCCTATAAAAAGGGAGGTTTGTATCTGTGTGCTCCAGTCGTATTCAAGGATTTACAATTATCCTTCCTCTTTTTTTTTTAAAAGCTCAATAAATTAGAGAGCTATAAACATACCTCGATATCTTCTCGAGGAATTGCCCTAGATGGTGCAATTGGATCATTTTCAGCCTGCAATAACACATTCATACATAAGGGGAACGTAGTAATGGGAATTTCCTTCTGAAACATACCATCGGAACCCAAAGAAAAATGTAACTCTAAACTAAAAGATAAGCTATGCAACAAGGAAACATTGAAGCTAGTCATGCACCTCCATGCTTAAAACAACTGTTACAGACATGATTCAGGTAACATGCACCAAAGACAATTAAGATAGATGAAGAATCTAAATAATATATATTAGAGCCATGAAATTCAGCTCTAATGATTCAGTTGAGCTGCTTACATCCTCATACCTTCCTCAAACAGCAAGCTCCAGACATGAGAACATGAATGGATGAGTGAAGGCATCTAATCCTCAAAATTATGCAAAAAACTTAAAATTATACATTTTGATAAATCATTGTCAGGAAACCTATTAGGAATAAATTGAAAGAAACCACCCCAATCCCCAGTGTTTGTATGGAATCCACTAGCAGACTTCAATTGATTGCTATAAAAGAATAATCTATATTAGCAAAAAAGTGAGATGGACTAACAATAACAAGAAGTAAACAACACTAGGCAAACAATTTGTCAGTGCCAAGACTCAAAAGAGTAATATGTTACATATCCTAGTAGCTAAGGAACTCAGGAAACTTGTTTCCAGAATCACACAAATATATCACCTGGATGCAGAGCAATGGTCTTTGAACATGTTTTATCGAGTCACAACTGCTTGAATTAGAGTAATAGTCATCCACCGACTTGAAACCAAATGAAACTGAAAGGTGAGAAAGAAAGATTTATAAGAAAATAACGTTTTGTTATAGACACTAAAGCCCTTCCACCCACCCCCACACCTCTTTTCAAAATGGCAATTACAGTAAGAGCATACCCCGTGTTAATCCTTCATCAAAGTCCCTGACAGATTTTGCATTGGCAGCTAAGGGGATATTAAATTCACCCCCCATATCTTCAAATAGGAGAGCATGCCTGAACACAAGAGATTTTAGTGGAACTCTGGAAACTGGGATATGAAGTTGATAAAATAGTCAAATATGAGCATCATATAGGGAATTACTTCTTGAATATTTTACAGAGGGCTCTAGCAAGAGCTCTGTCATAAACATTGTTAAAGCCCTTGTGGAAGTCCTCATCAGCAATGACCAAATTGAAAGGATTACACAATGACACCGCACCAGAAAGGGGGCAAGCATGAGATTCCTGCAAGTGGAATGCAATCAAGGGCAGACGAAATGGTAACATTGTTGTTATAAATGGAGAAATTGGAAGCAGAATAGACCCGAAAATTTATCGAACATAAAAAAGCACAAAAATTCCTCCTACAAATCAGTGAACTTAGAACAGGTCAGCAGCAAAATTCATATGAAAAGTTAGCTATCAAGGCAATTACTAGCATCAACGTCTCTAAATATCACATATTGGGCTAAATTAAAAGTTATCAGTCCCCATAATCTTTACTCTAGTTTAAAAGTTGGAATTTCCCATTGGATTCCCCACTCAAAGTTATAATGAAGTGCTCAATCAAGAATTACCAAGACCTCTTCCCTTCTTGTCGTCAAAGAACAACATGAAGTTTCTCACAAAAAATAAACTAACATTCCTACCAATGACATCAAAAGTAACCAAATAGAGCAAAAGATTTCATTACAAAAAAACTGAAAAAAGGAAACATATAAAATGGACAGTTATGTTGCTATCTTACTTGACCAAGATATCGAACAAGAATGTTTGCACCCAGAGACCAACCAACAGCATATAGATTAGCTTCTGGGTATCTAGCACCAACATGTTTCACTACTTCATACGTATCTCCAAGAAACGAAGCTGAATAGAACTGCATATATATCAGTTCAAATAAACAAATCAACAGACATTTTCTTAAAACAATTAAAGGAAGGAACCCCAATCTCCCAAAAATTTTTTTAGTGAAAATAAAAAATGCTTGAAATCAAGCAGCAAAAAACAGTGAAAAAGGAGTATATCATTGTTACCTGTGGAGTTGTAACTGAACTTTCTCCACAACCTCGGCTATTGAAAACCACAACGCGCCACCCTTTACCGTTTGCTTTAGTTAACATATGTCTTACATATGAATCCTGGCTTCCTCCAGTCAAACCCGGCTGCCCAAAAAATTAAAAAGTCAAAAGTAGAAATTGAAGCTTCTTGGATAAGATGATTTATTGATAGTAGCAGTATTTTTTAAAATGTGATTGTATCTGATATTACGAGTAAAATGAGGACGGGAGAATCAGGAGGAAGACGGCGGTGGTCGCCGGAGACCCAATCGAGGGCAACGGAGCCACCGTCTTTGACTCGGAGGCACTCCCGTCGTAATCTGACTTGGGGAATAGAGCGTAAGAAGGAGGCGAAGATGGTCTCGACGTGACGGTTCCAGGCGATGAGGGGGAAAGGGTTGTAGGGTAGGCGGAGGTTGGTGTGGAGAGATGGGAGGAAGCGATCACGTGCTCCGCCTACGACCTCCAACGATGGGTGGTGATCGGCCACTGTCATTTTGGTGACGTGGCAGCCGGCGAGTGGAGGACGGATGTGGCGGGAATGGAAGATAGAAAATGTGGAGCCCAAAGAGAGTTTGGCCATTTGCTTTTTAAGAGAGTGGATGTTAGGTAAAAGAAGATTCCACTCCAAGGTACCAGAACCGGAATCGGGTGCTTATAAATAGTGAAAGGGTTAAATTACATTTTAATCACTAAATTTTAATTTATTACGAAATAGTCATTAATATTATTAATTTAATACATTTTAGTTATTAAATTGTTAGCTTGCTTTTAAGGCATGACAAAAGTGTCACATAGCACAAATATTTCCATTAGGGGCCTTTCACTGACTAAATCTTACATTACAGCCTGTAATACTATATTCCAAAATGAGATTATAGTTTTTTAATCTCATATTCTGATATATGTTAAGATGTCATAATCTCATTACGGCCACTTTTTTATTTTATTTAAGATTTCAAATTAAATTTGAAATTTAAGACAAAATGACTCTATGCTCTTATTAAATATAATCTTTTTTCGAACATAAAAATAATTATAATTAAAAACTAAAATCTCTTCTTCTTTTTTTCTTACTCTTTTTAATATAACAACTTAATAATTTAAATATAATTCAATTTTAAAAATAGTAAATATATCATAAATAAATAAAATTAAAACTAGTACTTATTTTTTTGCAACCAAAGTACTGCAAATTTTTTAAATCAATTATTCTTCGCTCGGGACGAGTATTTTATTAAATTGAGTCGAATCAAATAAAAAAATTTAAGTTAATTAAATTGATGATTTTTATTTTTGGATTTTTTTTTCAAATCGAGTAAAATAAAATGAAATTCGAGTTGAATTGAATCTAGTAAAATTATTCGATTTAAATTAAAAATTAAACATGTCAAATTAAAATTATATTACAATATAACTAATTTCATGTTAAAATGCATAAATTAAAACCATATATATTTGAAAACTCTTTCAAAGTAAAATAAAAGAAAAAATAAGATACTTTAGTAAGTCTTTAGTATGATAATTGGTAATTTGGTCCTCAAAATTATTATTGTAAATATTTTTAATTTAAAAACTTTTTATATATTCTTTAGAATTATCGTTTTTATTTTTTATAATTTCTTAAAAATAATTAAAATTTGGAATTTTTATAAATATTTTGAATTTTTAAAAATTATTTTGATTATTTTGTAACTTTTATTGAGAAAGACTAATTTGTTCATTTTCAAAATTGGTAGTGACCAAAAAGATATTGACTATAATTCGAATCATTTAAATTATTCGAATTGTAAAATTTAACTTGATTGAAACTCGAAAAACTAAATTATCTATTCGAGTTTACTTAAAAAATTAAATAATTAAACTTGGTTAACTTAAAATTTATATTTTTTTAAATTTTTTTAAGACTGGAAAATCTTTACTCAAATATTATAATTGCATAGATCAAAATTTTCAATCATATAACGATTGAACTAATAAATTACAGGTTCGATGTTTGAAGGCTTTTAGGATAATTTCTGCTATTAGTTGTATTTAACATATTCAAAGGGTCATGAGTATTAGCTTATTATATTTAATTTCAATTTATTTTAGTCTCGAATTTTTGTTTAGTTTTATTAAACAGAGGAGTGTTTATTAATTGGTCCAAAAATTCGTTAATAATAAAACATGTTATGTCAAGCAAAGACACTAACTATAAAATTAATGCGTAAAAAATAAATTTATTAAATTATTGTAATTCAATAAAAGAATTTGAGACTAAAAATGTTAAATTTGTAGAAGATAAAATTTTATAACAAAGATAATATAGTAAATTTTATTTTTAGAACTAAACACTTTAATTTTACATCCTTATTAAATGAAACAAATAAAGTAATTTTATATTCCACCCATAAGTTAACATTCTCATAATCTTATTATGAAAATGTACATACAAATTTGGAGTTGAAAATTGACCTGAAAATTTGGAGTCAAATTTATTTATAGAATTTTGATTCTTCTCTCTGGTAGACTTGTCCATGGGGCGGGCCACTCGACCTGTTTGAAAAGTAGGAGAGTTTAGGTAAAAATATAAACTCAAAAAATGAGTTTTGGTAAAAAAAAAGGCCAGTTTAGAAAATAGGTTAGACTTCGGGTAAGGCTTTTTTGGCTCGAATTTGCAAAATTAAAAAAAAATTGTTGTTTCTTTTTATTGTTTTGATGCTATTTTCTTGATGTTTTCTCACTACTTTACTACCATTTTATTTTTATGTTGCTTGTTAAGTTGCACCCTATCTTTCAAGTTGTAGGGAAACATTTATTTTAATATTTTTAGTAATTTTGATGTATTATATTTTTAAAAAATTATATAAAAAATTAATACGGAAGTTGGGGTCGGGTTTTAGCATTTTTATTTAGTCCGGGCTTGGAAAAAATTTTAGGCCCAATTTTCGGGCTAGGTCAGGTCCGAACCAAGCAAATTGGCCTAAGATTTTGCTTGGCCTTGGCTTGACCCATGGATACCTTAATTATCAGGTCATTAACACTTGATCTTCAAACAAATTTGAATCTCATTTCTTCAATTGAACTGGATTGAAAGGCGACTTTCTTCAAAAACGGTTTTTGGCTTTCTCTCCTCAATTGAACTGGATTACAAAACAACTTTTCTTCATAACCAATGTAACATTCTTCACAAGTTTTCTCAAGTTCTTCAGAGAATTTTGCAGAATTTCTAAACTTCTTAAACTTATGAACATGTAGAATAACTTGGGAGTAACAACCCCTTTTTCACTTGAATAAAAGAGAATTCTTGTAAAATTTAACTCTTGAGTGTTTTATAGGAACTAAACTCTTATATTTAGTATTTATCTATTATTAATTTAATTAATTTAGAGATAAAATAATCATAAATATTATCACTTTAGTGATAATATAATTTTTATTATTTATCTCTTAATTAATTTAAATTAATTAGATAAAAAAATAAGTATGCCACATATATGATCTCATCATTTTCACCTATGGTAATTCTAACTTTACACACGATAATTTGGACTTGACATGTGATGTTCTATATTTGGTTTGAAAATTTTTTCATCTACAAATATCCCCTTAAGACTTTGATCATGTAGACAAATTTTGAATTATAGTAAACTAATCTTTGAACTTTGATGTTCGACATAGCTTGAACTGATCCATATCATCACAATGATTTCATGAGCTAAGAAGTGTATGAGCTTCCATGAAACAATTAATGGTCATGCTTATCATGCTAAAAATATTATTGCTGGCATTATAGAATTAATATCCACACAAGCACTCGAGCTGTAGCTTCTTTAGGACTTCGTATGAATAAAAACTTCTTGAATTTAATTAGGATCTCAATACCAATTAAAATTGTTTAACAAATAGAAATTTCAATTCTTGTTAAACTCTTTTTTTTTTCCTTATAAAAGCAAGGCTTGACAATCAAAAGTCCCACCGAGCTCGCAAATCTGTAAACAAGCTAAAAAATTGCCATGGTTTATGTGTGTATACCAACACGCTAAGCTCACCCTATTGTGTAAAGTAACATGGAACAAATTTGGTGGATTCAAGCCAATGAAGCCCGACACTTGATGCTTCTTTTTTTGCGCAATCTGTTTTTTTTAAGGAGAATGATTAATTTTAAGGATCACGAGGAATATCTCCATCCGTAGTCAACTATCGAAGGCAATGGTGTACGGCTAGAATGGGAAAGCAAGCTTTGAGCTCATGCTAAAAATAGTCACAAGCCAAATGCATTTTTAAGGGATCGAATGATCAAAACTTTTTTTTTTCAAGGCAATAAGTTTTTCGACATGTCGAAGGTGTACTGCCAGGAAGAGAAAGGGAGTTGACTTCAAGATTTTTGAAGACTTCAACTATATAGATAATTATTGGGTGTGGATCAAAGACATGCTGTATCATTCCACCAAGACTTTGGTGATGGCTGAGGCATATGATGTTGTGTATGTATCCTTGTACACCTATGATTATAATAGGGATATTGTTCGTGCATTTTATGAGGTGAAGATCAATTTTAATTTTTCAACATCGATGTGGCAATGCAAAGATTTGTTCCATTTTTTTTCAATATTGACATAGTGAGGCAGAGATCAATGTCAATTTTTCACCACCAATATAGTGAGTCGAAGATCAGTTTCTTGATATTCTTGATGACCAAGGTGAATTAGTTCCAAACTTTGCAAGACCAACATGGTGAGAGATGAAACATGCAACATCCATGATGACCAAGGTGGATTTGTTCCAAATTTTGCAACATCAACCTAGCGAGAGGAAGATCAATTCCAACTTGGCAGGAGGAATATCAGTTCCAAATTTTGCAACACCAACATGGCAAGCGATAAATCATGTGGCATTCATGGGGAGGAGTAGTTTTGAACTTTTCAACTTCAACATGACGAGAGGTAAAACATGTTCCAAGGAAGATCCGCCCTAGACTTAAAAGCAACAAGATGTTGAATGATTGCTCATGCACTCTAAGAAAGATCCATCTTAAACTCTATAATGCTAAGAAGGTGAAAGATGTGACAGCCCAAAACTGACCCTAGTCGGGAAATGGTTTCGGGACTGCTAAACCGAGTCACCGAAATGTTTGAATGTGATATTATTGTCTAAAATATGTGATTATGAATGTGTGGAAAATTTCAAGCTTCGATTTAGTCAATTGCATGTGAATTTACTCCATAGGACTTATGTGAGAAAGTTTTAAAAATGTGATAGGGTAATTTATAAGGACCTATTTAAGCATGGAGTGAAAATATTGGCTTTGCATGTCAAATACCCCTTTTTATACATAGTGGCCGGCCATGATGGAGCATATATTAGACTATGTGGTAAATTTCCATGAAGTGGACATTATTTTAAGTAAAAGAAAAGAAATGATAAAAGAAATATTAAGGATATTAAAAGAAAAAAAAAAGGAGGGAGGTTATCACCTTGTTCATCTTGGCCGGTTGTAGAGAGGAAGAGAGGAGGGTAGCATTCGGTCATTTGAAACCTAAGGAAGGTTAGTCTTTTGTTTGGTTTTTGATAATTTTCACATTTTTGATATCATTGCTTTGTGTTCTTTAAACCCCATGGTTCAATTTTGTGAATTGATAATGATTTTGTGTTTTGCCATTGATGAGTGCTTGAGCTTTTTGATAGTTGTTGATGAAAAATGAAAGATATGTTAAAGATTAATATGTTTTGTGTTGAAGTTTTTGGTGATTTTGAGTAGTTAGGGCTAAATTACAAAAATAAATTTTTGAAGGACTCAAAGGTGAAATAAATGAAATGTATGGACTTATATGGGTACTAGGAAGATTCGGCCCTTAAGGAGTGTGACCAAATTTTGTGTATTTTGTGTTTTGTGGAATAAAGACTAAATTGTGAAAGTGCGAAATATTAGGGGTAAAAATGTAATTTCCCCATTTATGCGTTATTAGACTAAATTGAATGAAAATATGTTAAAACGAGATTTATTTGAATATGTTAAGATCATGAAACCAAGAAATTGGATTTAGATCGGGGAAAATCGAAAGTAGTTGAGTAGCCGATCAATTAGTCGACGACATCCGAAGAAAGTTATAAGCAATTAGATATTAAAATTTCGGAATAAGTGTTAATTATATATGCTGAAATGGAAATGTGATAAATGTATATATAGCTGAATATGATATGTGTGAATTATATGTTAAATTAAGGCTTGGTAAGCTAGCTATTAAGGTGAAATGCTAATGTTAGTATTTGATTTGGTAATAATCTGTTTGGGGACAGCAGCAGTAAGGTGATTTTGGAAAATCGCCATAATTTGTAGGAGTTGAATTAGAAGCTGAGTGAATTATGTCATTAAAGCTTGAAGAATCTATTTTCTTACAAAAGAAACTATAAAAACAAAAGAGTTACCGATCTTGAGATATTTGAAGTATTGTGGGGCTGAGTCAAAATGACTACTGGATTCCCTGTTCTGTTTTTAGAAAATCATTATAAATTGTACAAAAATGATTATAAGATAAAATTTATATGCTTAGACTCCTTAATGAGTCTAGTTTCAAATGAGATCAAATACAACACATTTTGAATTCTGTAAAATGAGAAATTGGATTCGTAGTGAAGAGTGGTCAGAATAGTCAAACAGTGAAACAGGGGAAACTTTAAGAAAAATCTGGTATTGATTGGCCAAGCCTAAAATTCTGAAAATTTTATGGATGGAAGATATACGAGTCTTATTCAGGGAAAATTAACGGCAAGTGATTTGGAGTTTAGTAGCTCCAGTTATAAATAATTTAGTAACTACTGCTCAGGAAAACAGCTCGTAGTGAATATGTGATTTTGTTGTAAACATTAATGAAAATTTGCCAATGAATTATTTATTGATTATTATAAAGCTTACTATAATCTATGTGTGTGAAAGTCGGATCAATATATATATATTATTCTGAAAGTAATACTTGAATAGTCGATTAATGACTATTTTAAATTTTGTTGAACTTAAGCTCAAGAGCAAAGGGGAACTAGATCCGATAAAGGGAAGGAAAAAGTAATTGAATAGCCATTGAAGTCGTTCGACGACATCTGAGGTAAGTCTTCGAGTAATGACCCTACTTGAATTATATTGAAATGATTAGTCATATTATGACGGATAGTCGAATGTGCTTAGAGACTATGTTATAAAGCCAATTGAAATCATGCTCTTTGTGTGTGGCTATAATGCTAAGAAGGTGAAAGATGGCACATCCAAACCAAAGACGATCCATCCCAGACTTTGTAGCATTAAGAAGGTGAAAGATGACCCATGAACACCAAGGATGGTCCATCCTTGAATCAAAGCCAAACGGAGAGAAGAATCAAATGATTTCTTTTTATTTAAGAAATTTTTAGAGATTTAAATCTTTCAAAGTTTATACAAATTTTTGACACACCTAGTGGGACAATCTCTACCTTTCATCTCTTCTCTCAAAATTTAAAGTTCAAAGTTACAATGAACTCAAAGAAGATCATCATCAACAAACCCAACTTGCAAGTCTGCTCAAGCTAATCTTGTAGCCCATTCAACTGTTGTGTAACAGCCCGTTTTTGAGTCAAATCAGAACAGTAGTTTCGGACCACAAATTCGAGGTCAAAATATTTATTTTATTATTTTATTTAAGTTTACAGCATGATATAATTATTGTGTGAAAGTTTCATAAAGAAATTTTATTGTTTGAATGCTTAATTAGAGAAAAATGACTAAATTGCGTAAAATGTAAAATGCATGTTCTATTAGTTAAAGGTGTCTAATAGCTTTAGCTTTTAAATATGATGGCCTTAAATGGTAATTAAAACATTTGAAACCTTATTGGACATATATGGACACATTTTAAGTGTTTTAAATGATGTATATTTAAGGTTATTATAGTAAATTAGTTATAATTATGAAATAATAATAAAACATAACAATTTGGCTTTATTATAATCTCGATAGCCGAAAAATTTAGGGCTTAGAAAAGCCATTGAAACACCTTGAAGGTTCGGTCACATTGAAGCTTAATTGTACGTTTTAGCTCGTTTTTAATGGTTTCTACGTTTTTGAAATCGTTGATTAGTTTTCTAGCTAGCTCGTACCTTAGATTTTGAAATTTCTAAAGATTTAACATGTTGCCATTGTTGAATGCTTGAGTAAATTGATGGTTAATGTTAGATTATGAAAGTTTATTGATAGTTAAACTAGTTTTGTAAAGTGATTTTTGACAAAAATGTCAAAAAGAGATTAAATTGAGAAATTGTAAATTAAGTAGGTAAAAGTGTGAATAAATAAAAGATACGGGCTGCTAGGGACTTCATTAAAATTCGAATAAGCATGGGTTGTACTAAATTGCATGAATTTGTAATTTTATGTGATAAGGATTAAATTGTAAAAAGGGTGAGAGTAGGGGCAAATGTGTAAATTTGTCAAATTATGAATTATGGGCTCAATTGAATAGATTGAATATTGAATGTACTGGATTTGATAATATATAGATCAAGATAAGTCGAGATCATAATTAGATAGGGAAAAAAGAAAAGTGGACGAATAACCGATATTTCCTATCCGAGCTATACGAGGTAAGTTCGTATAATTAGAATCGAACTTTTAAATACTTGTAATTATTTGAAATGTATGTATATAATTGATTAATTGATATATGATACGTGATATTCATGATAGGTTTTAAATATCTATTATCACGATGAAGGCAAGTGTACCTATCGAACAGTAGTATAGCTTTAGCAAGACCGGATTGTCGAACCCAAAGGAACTAAAAGTACTAGTAATGACTATCTTTTTATTATCTAGCCTAAGAATAATGGGGTTTGTTTTAACTAACTAATTAACTAAACTAAGAATTCACAAAAAATAGAATTGGGGAATTACTTTTGGAAAACTCGATTGATTGAGACAATACCTAAGGAAAAATCCACCTAGACTTCACTTGTTATTTGACTCTCAATTGGACGATTTATTCATTTGACTTGATCCGTAGAAATCCCTAAGTTATATTATTATCTCTCTCGAGACTAACAACGTCTAACCCTAGGTTGAATAATTGAAATCTCTTTCTAATTAACTCCCTAGGGTTGCATTAACTCGATCTATGGATCCCCTTATTAGGTTTCACCCTAATCCGGCAAAATCTTGTCACCCTATCTCTAGGAGCGCAATCAACTCCGCTTAATTATGACAAATGTACTCTTAGACAGGGTCTATTCCTCATCTGAATAAGAGCTTAACTTGAATCAATATCCTGGAATATCAAGACAAGAATTAAGAACACATAATTAAGAACAAGTCAAATATTTATCATACAATTCAGATAATAATAACAAGATCTGTCTTAGGTTTTATTCCCCTAGGTATTTAAGGGTTTTAGTTCATAACTAAAAAGGTAAACATCTCAGAAGAATAATGAATACAAAACATAAAGAAAAACCCAAAGGGAAATTGAAGGGAGATCTTCATTCTTGATGATGAATCCAGCTTTTGAGATGGATCAATCGACTTTCCTTAAGCAGTTCCCTGCTTCCCTCTCTGTGTCCCCCCTTTTCCTCCTCCTCTAGGGTGTATTTATAGGCTTTAGAATGCCTAAAAACCCTCAAAATTGGCCTTTTCCGAATTGGACTAAACTTGGGCTCGACAGGGACACGTCCGTATGCGATTGCTTAAGGCTGTGGTCAAGCCTATTAAATAGGCACGGGCATGTGGTCCACCCGTGTGAGTCGTGCTTTGATTCTGCCAAATTGACACGGCCGTGTGGTCTGCCCGTGTGAGGAGGTCCTGGCTGTGTGATTTCGTACGTTGGCCCATTTTCTCCGTTTTTGTCCTGTTTCTCGTTCCTTTTACTCTCCTATACTCACCTAAGTATGAAACACGAAATTAAGGCATTAGGAGCATCGCATTCACTAATTTTAAGGCAAAATCATCCATAAAATGTGCTAAGCATGGGATAAAAATATGTATGAATTACGGTTTATCAATATACTTGGAATATGAATGCCTTATTGATATAGACTGATAGTTACCGAGCCCCGTTTGAACTGTATGAATTCATAAGATACGAGTGATATGTCACTAGGGTTACCGTTTTGGTCGAGATCCTGCATGTGTTGCGGACTCACAGCAGCTCGAATGAGCTTACCGATATATCAGCTCGTAAGAGCTTACTGTTTTCAGCTTGTTGGAGTTTACTATTTTAGCTTATAAAAGCTTACTGTTTTCAGCTCGTTAGAGCTTACTGTTTCAGCTCGTCAGAGCTTACTGTTTCAGCTCAATCTAGCTTACTGTCCATCAGCTCAGGAGGAGCTTACTATTCATAGCTCGAAAGAGTGGAAAATGATAATGAATTGACGTATTACTGATTTATACGTAATGTATATTACCCGAGTATCCCTCGATATTCTAATAGGTTCAATAGGCATAAATACTATTTATATAGATGAGCTACTATTTGCAAATGCATTATTGTTTATATGATGGAGAATGAAATGTTACTAATGTTGTACATGATATATGAATTTGGTATAATGCAATGTATTGAGTATTGAATTGAAATAATGGATGGTTACATGTACTTATATGGCTAACTTGTTGATGAATGTTTGTGTTTAGGCATTTGGAAATTGAATTGAGTATACCTTATTTATTGCCTTAATTGTATAAATGGTAAGTTTAATTCTGAATTATAAAGGCTTACTAAGCTATAAAGCTTATTCTATTTCTTTTTCCATGTTTTATAGAGGTTCGATAGCTCGCTCGTTTCGAACAAGTCGGAGTTACGCATCACACTATCTAGTTGTCGATTGGTACTTTTGAATTTGTGGATATATGTAAATATGGCATGTATAGGCTAGTATTAAAGATGATAAGTGTGGTTACTTGAGATAATGAATTTTTGGTACATTTTGTAGTATAAGTCTAAGCCATGTGATTTAGCTAAATTTGGTAAAATGTTTTGGTTGTATATAAGTGTTAGTAGATGGAATGGAATTATGCAAATGTTATCTTGATATGTGGTTGGCATATGATTGAAAAAATGTATGATGTTAATTAGGTATTTGAATACTATGTTGAATTGGTATCATATATGTATAAAATGTGTTAAAATGTCTACCTATTGAGTTATGAATTGATGAAATTTTATGCTTGTGCATGTATGTGAAAATAGGGTGGCAAAATGGCTTTGCAAATATCCTATTTTTGTCCACACGGGCAGAGACACAGGCATGTGACTCGGTTGTGTGTGACACACAGTTATGTTACACAGTCGTGTCCCCTAGTGTTGAAGTAAAATGAAATCAGTATGCTCCACATGGTCTCACACATGGGCTTGTACCACATCAGTCTGGTACAAGTTAGTATACCCCCTATTTGGCACATGGCCTAGCATATGAGCGTGTGACTTGGTCATTTTGCATAAGTCCATATACCTTAGAGTTTTAGCATGGCTTGGCACACGGGCGTGTGTGGCTACTTCGAAGGGCACACGGGTTAAACACACGGGCATGTGGTCGGCCATGTGACCCAAGTCAGTATGTATGCTCTGTTTTTACACGGCCTGAGACACGGATGTGTCTGGAGCCGTGTGAGGCACACGGCCTGTTCACACGGGCGTGTGACCCCTGTATGTTTGAAATTTTCCTAAGCTTTTAAAATTTTCATTTGATATCGGTTTAGTCCCGAACCACTTCTAAAGCATGTTTATGGCCTCGTAGACTATTATAAGAGACAAATTGTTTAAGTTTGAATGATGGTTGTTTGATTTGATTGATGTATGAAAATAGTACATTTATATGTGTTATAAGTCTGGTAATGCTCCGTAACCCTATTTCGACATTGAATACGGGTAAGGGGTGTTACATATTGGATCTAGTACCCTAAGTGTAGTATTTTCATCCTTGAATCAAAGCCAAATGGAGACAAGAATCAAAGGATTTTTCTTATTTAAGAAATTTTTAGAGATTTAAACTCTTTCAAAGTTTATACAAATTTTTGGCACACCTAGTGGGATAATCTCTATCTTTCATATCTTCTCTCAAAATTCAAAGTTCAAAGTTACAATGAGCTCAAAGAAGATCATCATCAACAGACCCAACTTGCAAGTATGCTCAAGCTACTCTTGTAGCCCGTTCAGCTGTTGGATCTGGTGCCCTAAGTGTAGTATTTTTGTCTATGTACACTAGTAATTTTTTTAACAGATTGGTAAATAAAATTATTCATGAATTACATTAGTACCCTTTTTATATTGTCCTCATGTGGTTTTTACATGTAAAGAAAAATAAAAGCAAATATTGGCTCATTGGTTGTCTAATGTTTAAGCTAATACTAAGCTATATTACGTGGTTAGATCATAATACTGAAAGACAACTTATATTAGTAGACGAACCTAAACATGTTCTTAGTCTAGTTGGAAATGAGAAAACTGATTGAAAGACTAATATGTCATCTACCAAGTCCAATTGGGGAGATGTCTTATCTTGGGCATCGAAGTGGATGACTGTAAAAAAATAGAGATATAGATATGACTAACTAGATTGACAGTACATCAAACTAGACCCAAGAAGAATAGATCATGAATCTATTTATGGATTTATTCACTTGTGACATTTAAAGTGTAACATACCTTAATCCTAAGTGGATGACGAACTATGTATGCTTGACTCGTATACTTTGATATAAGTAAAAGCCTAAGTTCAAATAGATAAGGACCCGAAAGCTGGTGCGTTGAGTTTATGACTTCTGTAGTATGTAGTGCCATTCACAACACTGGAATTCATAACCCAAGATATGGATAAATGATATCCTCTTATTGGCATTACATGGTTGATGAAAAGTAAATGTGTTTGCGGGTCATTCATCTTTGTGATGAATGGCTTGAATACTATTTGATAGTAATTGAATTTTCATGAAAGAAGATGTAATGGTTAACATGAGATAAAATAAGATTATTTTAGGAGAATAGATTTATCCTAAAGAGATTAAGGATATGTAACCTCTCCAACTTGGCCTAGATGTTAAACTTGAATTCGGAAGATTAGCCCCGAAATGGCCAAGTGTGACCCTTTGTTTGTACCTTTTATTCAAAATTTTGTAAAAACTTCAATTTAATCCAGAATTGATCTCAATTTGTTTCAATGTTTTGTAAGTTCCAATTAGGTCCAAAATTGATTAAAAAGCATGGAAATGATTGAATATGATTTATTTATTTGAATTTGATTGAAATTTATGTTAAATGTTCATATATTATTGTAGTAATACCTTATAACTCGAGTCAGGCGACTGACCGAGTATAGGGTGTTACATTTAGTGGTATTAGAGCTACTATTTAATCGATTCTCAAACTGAACGTAGCATGTTGAAGTCTAGAAATTACATGCCACATAAACTTGTGATTGTTTGATGTTATTTGATTTGATCTAACCACTATTTTTCTTATAGATTTAAAGGATGTCGGCAAAATCTGATCGTGCTGACACTAATAAAGTAAATAACAATGTCCCAACTTCTAAACAGGAAGTAAGTTGTACTCTATCAATTCTCAAATGTCTGAAAATGAAGTAAAAAATGTCTTTTTCAGTTTAATGGGTCCATGGTTCACGAAATTTATGTAAACCAACCCTATGGCTCAACAACCTCCACCCCTTGTTGTACCTCCTGTAGCACTTCCGTATCCTTAAATGATTGAAATAAGTTGATGACCTCTTATTTATAAAATCAGAAAGTGTGGTGCTGAGGAGTTTAGGTAGGACGGAAGATGTGTAACACCCCGTACTCGAGACCGTTGCCGGAGTCGAACACGAGGTGCTAACGGACTTAATTCATTTACTTACACAGTTCATTTTAAAATTTCCAAACAAGCTAGTTAACTGCGTCACTGTCACCTTAAAAATCATATCTCGAGTTCCAAAACTCAAAATCTGATTCTGTAAATTTTCCCTGAAACTAAACTTATATTTCCATCTACAAATTTTTTTCTAGAATTTTTGGTCAAGCCAATTAGTACATTTTATTAGTTAAAGTCTCTCCTTTTTCAGGGTTTGACTACTCTGACCTTTATGCATTACGAGTTAGATATCTCCCTGTACAGAGCTTCAATACTTATGCCGTTTGTTTCTAATGAAACTAGACTCAAAAAGAAATCTATAAATATGAAGCATGACTTCTAATTGTCTCTGGTTAATCTATGGTAAATTTTCAAAGTCAGAATAGGGGATCCAGTAATCGTTCTGGCCCTGTTACACGAAAACTTAAACATCTCATAAAATACGGCTCATATGGTCGTTTCGCTTCTTCCATATGAAAATAGACTCATCAAGGTTCGTTTAAATAATTTATTCATTATTTAATTACATTTCTACTATTTTTAGTGATTTTTCAAAGTCACATCACTACTGTTGTCAGCATCTATTTTAAGGCAGATTTCACCTATTTCATAGTTTTCCATGAATCAACTAGCAAATTGACATACATTATTATCAAGGGTAATCCCGATTAGCCATGACGTACGTAGCACCAATAGGACCATGATTGGCCATTCCAATGGCTAGTCATTACCAAACATTTCCACACCACTTAATAACCATATCACAAGACCATAATGTTATACTTTGAAATATACGAGCCATTTTCGCATGGCTATACGAATACACATTACAAAAGGGTACTTAATTAACAACAAGGGTTAGCCCTATACATGCCATTTTTCAAAATTGAACTAAAAGAGCACCAAAAGTGGCTTAGATAGTGTGGACGACTTCAACTTTGACAATCCCGAGTCCGATAGCTGAAGAGCAAAATCTATAAAACAGAGAATTAAAGCAGAGAATAAGCATTTCGATGCTTAGTAAGTTTTAAGCAATGAAATCATTTAAAGGAATGGCATAATAATATCAAGTTTATTTGTTCATCCCTTGGCCGAATAGAAACATAACCGAGATATCACTTTTATCATTAATATCACAAAGGTGAAACCAATTTATCCGGCCAACTCCAATCCACAACTGAATGCTCTCATCTCAAATGTCCCTGTCCATTTCATGCATATGCACACACATTCATAACTATGACATTGAACTCTCATATTCGGAACTCATACATCATAATCAGATCATAAACGTTCGGATGATTTAAATAATGTGCTAAGCATTCCCATCGAATTTCAAAGTCATAATTGAAGTATATTCACATTCTCAACAAGGGTAAATTACTTACCTGGTTGTCTTACAGTAAGTAGCGCATGTGATTAAAATTATTCCAGCATGTATTATATGATTTCTTGTAAGAACACTTACGGGTTTTCACCCTCAAATATTATGCTGGTGCAACATCCTTCGGAATAAAGTCCGACTCTTAGCATCGGCTCAAAAGCCCTTCGAGACCAAGCTCGGATTAGACTACTGGCTCGAAGGCCTTTCGGAACTAAGTCCGGTTATGACAGTGGATCTAAAAAGCCCTTCGAAACTAAGTTCGGTTATTAGCACTGGCTCAAAAGCCCTTCGAGACCAAGCTTGGATTTAGACCCCGATTAGCATTCACTCGTATATGTATATATATATCATATCACATCTGGATATCATTCCTGATACTCGAATACAATTACAGCATGTTTACTAACCATACATCGATCGATTCATTAATCCCACACAAATAACATAATCCCTTTTCGTTAATCCACAAGATTTCTATAACCATTCGGCTACAAGTAAATACCTTACTTATTTATTTTACCATGTAATTCAAGTAGAATTGTCAAGTCACGAGTTAATTATTATGCTCATAGACAAATAATTGCCTTATTAAATCGTGAGCTAAATTTCATTACTCAAAGACTTACCTCGGATGTTGTCGAACGATTTCAACGGTTATTCGATCACTTTTTCCTTTCCCTTATCCAACTTTGATCCTCTAAGCTCTTGAACTAAATCAAACAAATTTACTTCTCAATCAAACACATACATACGACAACCATATACATTTCAAAAACCAATTCATTCGTATCATTTGTCCATATATTAGCTTTTAGCATATTTGGTCATTAGAGCGACCTATTTAACTTTCAAGCATTCATTTCTAATTTTAATTAAACAATGCCGAATGCCATTAACTACTAATGCCACACACACACATATGCATAAAATTCATCCATACATAACCTATAGCTCATTCGGTCATTCATCTCTCAAACCTATCAAAGCTTCATATCAAACTTCCCTGGCTGAATACACATATAAGCACATAATGCACATTTAGCATTTTTATTTACTTCATGATACATTCGGCCTTGGCATAATTTCATTAAAAATCCCTATTAGCCACTTCACCAATCAATTATATCATCTACTTAATATTTCAAAACTTATCATGCTAGCTAAATATTATTTATTCAAGTTCATCATCTTCATATTCGGCATTAGCATCAAATATAATAGCCAATTCTTCCCACTTTGAATCTATGCATCCATTTAATCATAGTTTGTTCAAGCACTCATACAACAAGATTCATCCAATTTAACAAGAAACAAAAACTTTATTCCTCCATAGCTACAATGGCCGAAAGATCTAAACATCTCAATACCGAAATTTCTAACATGGGTTGCCTAAAGAATTTGGTAGGGAGTTCAAATTTATCTAACATTTCAAGTAACTTAACACATCCATATAGCTAACATGCTAGTAGTATCAAGGCATCAACTAAAATTTTGAAGCCTCTTAGCCGAATCCTAACTCTCCAACAACCCCAATTTCATCCATGAGATAAATAGAAGTAGGCTAACCCTCTAAAGGATGTGTAAACCTCCAAAAGCAACATTGAACATACCTTAATCTAAAGAACCACCTTGGCCGAACTTCCCCTCTTCTTCTTCCTTCAATTCACGGCAATGGAGGAGCAACCTAGCTAATTTTTTTGTTTCTCCCCTACTAACCACTATTATTTTATTACCCATGTTCTTTATTTTATTATTTCTAACATAAAACACTAACATAAAATGTTTATAATACATTTTAACCCATAGCATGGCCGGCCACTACTTGTCATAGGTGGAAATTTGACATGCAAACCCATTATTTTCATAACATGCACTAATAGATCATTATAGATTAACCCATCACATTTCAAAGTGTCACACATAAGTTCTATTAACTAAATTCACATGCAATTGACCAAATCGAAGCTCAAAACTTTCACACACTCATATTCACATATTTTAGACAATAAATATTATACTCAAATACTTCGGTGACTCGGTTTAGCGGTCCCGAAACCACTTTTCGACTAGGGTCAATTTAGGGCTGTCACAAGATGATCCAACTAAGGTTGAGTACTGCTAGAAAATATCCAATGTGTCTTCGATGAAATAACCTACTCTTCTAATGATTATCTTAAATATGTCATGTTGTTACTTAAAGATGAAGCTTACAACTAGTGGTCAACATTAACAGTGGTGGTACTGAGAGACAATGTTAATTGGGACTTCTTTAAATTTGAGTTTAAAAAGAAATATGTCAGGAAACGATACCTGGACTGGAAAAAGAAATAATTTCTTGAATTGAAACAGGAAAATAAGTCAGTAGTTGAATACGAGAGAGATTTTGTGCATCTTAGCAAGTATGCTCGTGAAATCATGTTGAATGAAGAAGAGATATTCATCTATTTTCAAGATGGACTAAATAATGAAATTAAAATGCTAATTGGAAGGACGTAAATACGGGAGTTCATTGTTTTATTTGATCAGGCACAAAAGATGGAGGAAGTCTATAACCATAGAAACAGATGGAAAGAAAGGCTCGGGAATTTGGTAAAAGAAGTTTCTTTAAGTCGTTTTCTGCACCACCGTCAAAGAAATAAAAAGAAGATTTTAATCATGTTACTTTACCATCTGGGTTTTAGGGTAAAAATAAATCGAGGCAATATGATTCGAAATCTTAGGTTAAACCTACTGATAGCGTGAGAAGTGTTCGTAATGCCCCGAGACCGGTGTGTGAACATTGTGGAAAACTATATGGTGCTGAATGTAGGACCAAATTAGGTGCATGTTGAAGATGTGGTTCGACAGATCATTTTGTGTGAAATTGCCCGAGAATAGTGGGTAATAATGATTAGCGAAGCGATAAATAGTTTTCTACACCTCAGAAAGGTAGATGTCTTGGTTAGAGTAGTAATACTAGAACTAATCGCAATGGGACCAAGGATACAACTGTCCGATTTGAAGCTAGAGTGCCTGCACGAGCATATGCTATCCGAGAGAGGGAGGACGCTATCGCGCCTGATGTAATTGTTGGCATATTCTATCTCTTTGATGTTAGTGTGTATGCATTGATTGACCCTTGGTCAACTTAGTTTGATGTTCAAGTTAAAAATCAATTAGGTCAAAGTGTGATAGTTAATTTAATATGTCACAAGTGTCTGCTGAGAATTCAGGGTTGTGACTTTCCCACTGATTTGATGTTGTTACCCTTTTGTAAATTCGTTATCATTTTTGGAATGGATTGATTGATGTTACACAATGCTGTGGTGAACTATAGATTGAAACAGATTGATCTGAAATGTCAAACGGGTGAAATGATTACAATTGAGTCTGATAGATCAAATAGTATTACCAGAGTTATTTCAACTATTCCAAAAAAAAAAAATTGATTTGTAAAGGTTGTGAGGCATTTCTGACTTATATACTTGAAAATTGATACTCGAGAATCGGAATCGAAGTTTGATCAAGTACCAATTTTAAATGAGTTTACAGACATGTCCCTGAAGAGTTATCGGGATAACCTCCAGAATGTGAAGTTGAATTTGTGATTGACTTGATGCCTGAGATTATTCTGATATCAATTGCATCATAGCGAATGGCACCAACTGAGTTGAAAGAACTTAAAGTACAGTTGCAGGAGTTATCAAACAGAGGTTTTATTTGGTCGAGTGTATCTCCCTTGGGTGCACCTTTTTGTTTGTGAAAAAGAAGGATGGGTCAATGAGATTGTGGATCGATAACATGAAATTGAATAAATTTACGATAAATAATAAATATCCTTTGCCCTGTATCGATGATTTGTTTGGTCAATTGAAAGGTGTGACAATGTTTTCAAAAATAGATCTTAGATGTTGAAAATTGCTTTCCGAACTCGTTACGGTCATTATGAATTTCTAATAATGTCGTTTAGATTAACCAATGGCCCTGCTATTTTTATGGATATGATGAATCAAGTTTTTCAACCTCATCTGGATAAATTAGTGGTTGTGTTTATTGATGATATACTAATCTATTCTAAAACAGAATCCGAGCATGCTCAACATTTAAGAATTGTTTTACAGATTTTGTATAAGAGGCAATTGTACACAAAATTTAGTAAATGTGAATTTTGGCTCAAAGAGGTTGGATTTTTTGGCCATGTGATTTCTGTGAACAAGATTTGTGTTCATCCAAGCAAAATTTCATCTATTGTTAATTGGAAAGTTCCAAACAATGTCTTGGAGGTATGAAGTTTTCTGGGCTTAGCTAGTTATTATCATCGATTTGTTAAAAAAATTTGATAATTGCTTTATCGATGACGAAGCTATTGCAAAAAAATGTTGAGTTTGTTTGGTTAGATAGGTGCCAGCAGAGCTTTGATCAGTTGAAATCTCTATTGACAAAAGCTCATATACTGACTCAGCCTGAATCTAGGAAAGAGTATATTGTTTACAGTGATGCATCACTTAGTGGATTAGGTTGTACATTAATGCAAGCTGGAAAGGTTGTAGCTTAGGCTTCTTGATAGTTAAAGCCACATGAGAAAAATTACCCGACTCATGATCTAGAACTGGCCGCGATTATTTTCGCTCTGAAGATTTGGCGACATTACTTGTACAGTGAGAAATTTCACATATATACCGCTCACAAAAGCCTAAAATATCTAATGACTCAAAAATAATTGAGCTTGAGACAGTAACTGTGACTTGAGTTATTGAAAGATTATGATCTGGTAATTGATTATCACCCTAGAAAAGCTAGCGTAGTTGCTGACACGTTAATTCAAAAATCACTATTTGCTTTGAGAGTGTTGAATGGTCAATTGAATTTGAATGGTGATGGTTTTGTTTTAGCTTAATTGAAAGCTAGACCGTCGTTTCTTCAAAGAATTCAGGAGTTGCAAAATGATGACCCAAAATTGTTAGCTAAACGAGATCAGATTCAGAGTGATCAATCTACAGAATCCAAAGTTGATACTGATGGTATGTTTTATTTTTGTAATAGATTATGTGTTTCGAATAATTTGGAGTTGAAACGAGATATTTTGTCCGAAGCTCACAATAGTACGTACTTTATTCATCCAGGTAGTACTAAAATGTTTTGTGACTTGAAACAGATGTACTAGTGGATGGGTATGAAACGTGAAATTTCTAATTTTATGGCTGAATGTCTGATTTGTTAGCTGGTAAAAGCCAAGCATGAAGTACCATTTGAGTTATTATAGCCTATTATGATTCCCTTGTGGAAATAAGAGCGAGTTATGATGGTTTCCATATATAGGTTGCCTATAACACCGAGAAAGAAGGATTTGATTTAGGTTATTATTGATAGATTGAAAAAATTGGTTTATTTTATTCCGATTAGAATAGATTATTCGCTCAAAAAGTTAGCTAAGTTGTTTGTGTCGAAGATCGTTAGATTACACGGAGTATCGATATCTGTTATCTCTGATTGAGACCTGATATTTACTTCTAGATTTTGGAGAAAAATTCACGACGCTCTGAGTACTAAACTCAAATTTAGTACAACATTTCATCCACAGACAAACAAACAGTTAGAACGGGTAATATAGATTCTGGAAGACATGTTACGATGTTGTATCCTCGAGTTTGAAGGTAGCTGGGAAAAATATTTTTTGTTGGCTGAATTTGCTTATAATAACAACTATATGTTTAGTATTAAAATGGAACCGTTTGAAGCTTTATATGAAAAAAAATGTAAAACACTGCTATAAGTGAATCCAAGTTAGTTGGAACATACTTGATTCGTGAAATTCGTTATTCGTGATTGCCTGAAAGTCGCATCAGATCGTCAGAAATCGTACGCAAACTCGAAAAGAAATGATATAGAATTTTCCATTGGAGATTGAGTGTTTTTAAAATTCTCATTGTGGAAAGAGGTGCTACGATTTGGCAGAAAAAGAAACATTGAGTCCGAGGTTTATAGGGTCGTATGAAATTATTGAAAAAATTGGTCTTGTACCTTACAGTTTATTACTACCTCCTGAACTTGAAAAGATTGATAATGTTTTCCATGTTTCAATGCTAAGGTGGAATAGATTAGATCCTTCACATGTGATTACTTTCCATGAGATTGAATTACAGCTTGATCTTTCGTATTCTGAAAAGCTGATAATGATTTTAGCTCGTGAGGGAAAAGAACTCCAAAATAAACTAGTACCGTTAGTAAAAGTTTTGTGGCATTGACATTATCTTGGGGAAGCTACTTAGGAAACCAAGGAATCGATTAAACTATAATATCTGAATGTATCCTTAGGTAAGAATTTTGAGGACGAAATTTCCTAAGATGGAGAGTTGTAATAACCCCTTTTTTAGTGGTTTCGGAAACAGTAGTTTTGGGACTACAATTTTGACATGTGAGTCTAAATATTATTCATTTAATATTTACGAGGTTATTATAGTGTCATATTGAAATTTGGTCCAATAATTTTGACGTTTAGATAGTTAATTAAAAAAAAGACTAAATCGTAAAAAGTGTAAAAGTCAATCGCTATTAGTTTATTTGGGTCAAATGGATGGGAAAACATTATTACATTGATTTAAATGGAAAATTAACCATTTTTGTTCTTAGTGGCTGGTTTTTTATATGAAAAATTAAGTTTATGGATTAAAAATTTTATTTTAAATAAATGTTAAAAGGTTAATTAAAATAAACAAAAGGAACCGCTGTCATTTTCTTCACTTTCTTGTTTACTAAAACTAAAACACCATTGAAAACCTTGGGAAAGCTTCGGCCTTGTCTATTTCTATGCATTTTCACCTGTTTTTCATGAATTTTATGCTTTTGATATCATTGTAACTTAATCCAGCTAGCCCAGGGACTATTTTAAAGTATTGTCAAAGTTTTGGAAACTTTCCATTGATAGTCTTGAAGCTTTTTAGTTGTTAGTGGTTTGGTTTGAAGCTTGATGATGAGTTTGGACTAATTTATAAAGTGATTTTGTATAGTTTTTAGTTTAGGGACTGAAATGATAAAATATTAAAATTTTCTTGAATTTTCTATAAATCTAGTTAATTGAGGGTTGTCTATGGATGTTAATGAATTCCGCATATTATTCTAAGGATTAATTTTGAAAATAAGCTTGTTTTGGTTTTAGGGACTAAATCGAGTAACATATAAAAGTTAAGGCAATTGTGAAAAAAGTTGATTAAGAAGTCATGTGCATTAAATTGATTTGTTTCAAAGTATTTGGGGCTGATAATTGAAATAAAAATACTTTACAGATCAAGAATCACCATATAATTGTTGAAAAGGGAAAATTGTTTATTAGTCCCTAACATTACATTCTTTGTTGCTTAGCCTTGGTAAGTTCATATGGTTTGGTTTAGTATAATTTGAAATGTTATATTGATTTGCGATTTCTAGTTGTTGGATATTTTAGGTATAAGTGAATTGTTATAAATTGTTATAATGTGAGAAAGTAATTGATTTGAATCATGTTAATATGATGATATGTATTCAGCCAGAATGAACATAAGATAGGATAAATTTGACATGCCAATAGGATATTTTGCGCGCTATATGGGATTGACTTATGAGATGATGATGATTCTTGACTTGTTATTATTACATTGGGTATACTGGAATCCAACATTTGTTGTGGATTACCGAGTTATATTTATAGTGATTCTGGTGTGTTACTGGGGACAGATGTAAAGCCTATCGGCTTGACACTTGGTGCCCAAGCATGCTTCTGGAGGGATGTTAGCCTACGGGCTAGGCACTTGGTGCCCATGCGTGTTCTTGATTGGTTTGACTTGTTTGAGCTTTCTAGTATGTCATAGGTGGATAACCGCGTATCCTTATCTATTTATATCATTCATTGGGCATATTTTCAATGGTTTAATGACTAGTTCTTGAATTATATAAACGTTTGCATGATTTTTCAATATTATGGTTTGACTTGATATCGAATGATCTGGTATAATTGATTAGATTGGGAAACTAATATATATACACAAAACTCACCTGTTGATTAGTTGCGGTTGGCAGGATTAGTGTTTATTAACATTCTTATTATATGATTTGTTATGTTTATATGATAAGTTTTATTGTTTCAACCTGTGAACTTACTAAGCTCTATTAAAGCTTACTCGTGTCATGTTCCTTGTTTCCTTGTAGATATCGGTTTGTGGAATTAGACAATCGGATCAATTCAAAGATCACATTATCTAGCTACCTTTCCGTAGATTTTGAAATTGTTTATTTTTTCAAATATGTGACATGTAATGGAAGTAACTTGTCTTTATATAGGTAGTTACTTCAAGTGATATGTTTTATGCTAGTGTGATAGTTGCATACTTATGGTTATGTACATCCTTGTTTGGTCTTGTAAGCATCTATATGTATGTGCATTTGGCAATTTGATTGGTGCTTCATGAATATGGTTAAAACATGGTAGGATTGAATGTGAAGGGTATGGATGAATTGGTATGTTTGGCTTGTGCAAAAGGTAGGAACTTGTTGTTTTTGAATATGAATTAGTTTATTTATGAAATGTGGTGCCAAGAAGGCATATTGGTTAGGCACTTAGGTTGAATGTTTTTGTATGTTTTAAGCTTATTTGAATGTGTTTTGAAGGCATGTGAATGATTGATTTTGTTTTGGCTTGGCATCTAAGAAATGACTAATGTTTTGACTTGTTTTAGAAGTTATTTTAGGTGCACACGGCCTAGGATACGGGCTGTCACACGGTTGTGTGCCACACACGGTCACTCCACACGGCCATGTTACCTATTCAATTTTGGTGTCAGTATGTTCCACACAGTCTCAAGTTGTTACACGACCTAGATACAAGGTCATGTGACCCTATTTTGAATCACACACAGTTTGGCACATAGTTTGCAACATAGCCGTGTGACCCTATTTCTAATTGTACACTCTCGAGCACATGGCCTGGTAACATGACTGTGTAACCCTATTTTTGAACTATACATAGTTTGGCCATATGGCCATGTCCCTGAGCCACAAGGCTTGGGCTCTTTCACACGGCCTGGCCACACGACCGTGTGACCCTTGTTTGTACCTTTTATTCAAAATTTTGGAGAAATTTCAATTTAATCCAAAATTGATCCCGGTTTGTTTTAAATGTTTCGTAAGCTTGAATTAGGTCCAATATTGATTGAAAAGCATGGAAATGATTGAATATGATTTGTTTATTTGAATTTGATTGAAATTTGTGTTAAATGCTCATAGCTAATTGTAGTGATACCTTATAACTCGGGTCAAGTGACTGAACCGACTATAAGATGTTACATAAGCTAAAATTTTTGGACAAAGGACTAAATCATAATAAATTAGACTAAATCGAATAGAACTAAAAACTTAGGCAGTGATTCCCCTAAGGGAATATCAAGATAAAGTGAGAGCAGAAGGTTATCTTGTCGCGCACCCGTTCATTAGTCCCAGATTAACTAGTGAGATCGGAAGATAAATCGAACCTAATTTGTCTGAGTCAGTAAAATTGAAATCAGAAGATAAAATAGAGCCACTTAGCAATTTAAGCAATTTAAGTCCCTTGTTTGAAGATCGGTGAACCACATCAAAGTCAACCAACTACCATTAGTCATTTATTGGATAACTTCTTAAGTTTTGTGTTCTTTACAATTTAGTCCTTAGGATAGTTCATTTATAAATTAGTGTTAAAAATATATGTTTATGCTTTCTTGTACTATAGTAATTAATGAGTAGTTATCTAGACTCCTTTTGCATATTTTTTTTAATAGAAATCATTAAATCGCTAACTTCTTTGGGTTTGACCCCTTGGAATAATTTATATTCCATCGGAACTATAAATATTATAACTGACACTGTATGCTTGCAATTAAAACCCATTCTTTAAATGATTTCGTAAATTTGTTGTTTTTAACACGCACGCACAATTCAGGTCAAGTTATTAGCGTCCTTGCTAGGGAGTCGGAATAAGATTGTTGATTTTTGTTTAATTATTACATGCTCGTTAGGGAGATAATTATCAAAAATGAAGTTTATAGATATGATAAAAAAATTTGTTTATGGTTTTCTTGGTTTTGTTTCGTTGATTGTTGACTGATAGTCATGTTTAATGGTAACAATAGGTGGCCTGAAGGACCATTCATGGCTGTTGCGGATGGCGCTGTAACATTTAGCTAGGATGACTACGACCCTTATAGGAGGTAAGGATATGATCCTTCGTATGATTCGTATAGCTATGCATGTCTGGTGGAAAGCGACAATTAAGGATGGGAAGGTACTCACCCTAGTTACAGCCCATATGATTTGTATTCCTTGTATTCTTACGATGATAGGGGTGCATATTGGGAAGATCCTAATGAAGATCACTACCAAACCACTCAGGGTATCGCATTTGAGGATGGCATGTCTGAGTACCAATAAAACATGAAATATCAAGAATCAATTGGACCAAGTACTTGAACTCCTTCAATACCAAGCTCGGGAGAGGGTTATGGTGGATAAGTGTGTCGACTCAAAAAATATTGAAATGGAAGAATAGGTCCCTTGTGGGATTGTTGAAATGGAAAATGTTGAAGGTCAATGTTTAAGAAAAGATAGAGGTCAAAGACTTGAGTGAAGTATTGGGCATTAAAGAGGAAATATCTGATTCTAGTGACGTAAGTGTAGAGGAATCGCCACACTTCTTAGATGATTTAGAAGAAACCCCATGACAAGAAAAATTTACGGAAGTGCTCCAACAGAAGTATGCTCAAATAGAGGTGAAGAACACAGAACATGTTGAGTTCGTGAGCCAGACATTGATGATTCCTCGGAAGGTGCAATGGAGTGGGTTCAGTTTTAATAAGAATTGGCTCAAAGTATACATATCAACATGGCCTAAGTCAAGGTAGGTTCGATATGTTCAATTCCTATAGGAGGCCTATATTAATCCGATAATGAATAAAAGAATAGCCAAAGTCTCTAGAACTTCATGGAAGTTCCACTTTGGGGGCATGACATATCATCGGAGAGCAACTTTAAATTCAAATTTGTTTCATAAATAGTTAAATTGATTTGAGCATAGACTCCATATATTTTTCTCGCTTAAATTAGGTTTGTATATGTGC
Source organism: Gossypium hirsutum (assembly GCF_007990345.1). Classification (NCBI taxonomy): domain Eukaryota; kingdom Viridiplantae; phylum Streptophyta; class Magnoliopsida; order Malvales; family Malvaceae; genus Gossypium; species Gossypium hirsutum. The sequence goes on along the minus strand of NC_053425.1, from coordinate 44,434,084 downwards.
AGTTTTCATTTTTAGACTTGGTGGATTTAATTCTGCATGATAAGGGGTAAAAGATGATGTTTTAAAGTTTTGGGGCTTTATTCAGTGGTATCGCGATATCCAATGAGGGATATCATAATACCTGCAAACGATCAACAACATAGGGAATCCATCGTAGTGGGAGAGTTTCTAAGAAACCGGACTTCTTCATCTATGATGGTAGTATTTATAATATCGAAGCCAATCATGAGGGTGATGATCCACTTACTTACAAGAAGGCTATGCAGGACATTGATTCCAAGCTCTAGAAACAAGTTATGGATGCCAAGATGGATTATATAAAATCCAATATGGTGTGGGAACTATTCCTAATGAACCTTGTGTTTATAAGTGTATAAAGGACAAAAAGGTGGTCTTCCTCGTTTTGTATGTCGATGATATTTTACTTATCAGAAATGACGTAGGAGAATTGCCACCGATTAAACTGTGGTTAGTTCAACAGTTTAACATGAAGGAAATGGGTGAAGCTAGTTATATTCTTGGAATTTGAATTCTTAGGTATCGAAAGAATAAAACAATAGCTCTATCTCAAGTTTCATACATCAATAAGGTACTAAATTATTTTGTAATGACCGATGCGAAGCCAGGTGCCCAACCAACTGCATTAGGTTTTCATATTTCTTTAGACGACTATTCTAAAACAGTGGAAGAAAGAGAGCATATGAGTAAGGTTCCTTATTCTTCGAAAATTGGAAGCCTTATGTATGTGATGCTTTACACACATCTAGATATTTGTTTCACAGTAGGAATAGTTAGTTGATATCAGGCGAATCCAAGTCTCAGGCATTGGCATGCTATAAAGCATATATTAAGGTATCTTAAAAGAACCAGGGATTATAAGCTTATATATTCTGGGGAAAACTTTACTTGTAACACCCTTAACCCGTATCCGTCGTTGGAATAGGGTTACGGAGCATTATCAGAAACTTTTAACTTAAAACATTTGATTACAATCATTTATAAAACACATCATATTCCATTCAAACACATGCCTAACATCTATTTTTTTTAGCCCTAGAGGCCTTAGAAACACTTTAGAAACGATTCGGGACTAAATCTAAAACATTTAGAACTTCATGGAAAAATTTAAAAATTTTCATACTGCAGGGGTCACATGGCTAAAACACATGCCCATGTCTCAGGCTGTGTGGGCATTCGAAGTAGGGACACATGACTGTGTCCTAGCCCATGTAACTCTCTGACTTGGGTCACATGGCCAAGCCATACGCCCGTGTGTTAGGCTGTGTAACTCTTAAAATACAATCTTTAAAAACCTACAGGGGACACATGGCCATGTCGCGTGGCCATGTGTCACACACGGCTGAGACAGACACTCGTGTCTTAGGTTGTGTGGACAAGAAATAAGCCAAATTTAAGCCATTTCTTTCACCCAATTCAAGCACACCCTTACACTTCATTTGCACCTATATTCAAGCATTCAAAATGTACCTAACACATGCATATTCAATCTAGATCATCATAGTATTTAATCATACAACCAATATGCCTAAAAGGCACCTCAATCACAACAATCAAATGTGACCATACATTTTTTAAGTTTAACCACAAATCAACTAACCTTTATAACTAATTTTATGCTAATATTTACCACAGTATTCACATACCAATATCATACTCAAAAACACAAATTTGAATTTTCAACACCAATCATCACTATCTTAGCAAACTTGACCATATGTCAACACATCCAAACACACCAAACTAGCCATTTATTAACTCAATGTTCACTGTCAATTTCCATACCTCAAAACAACATTTCATAACATGCATTTTATATACCATTCCAACTCCCAACCTTTAAGCATCAACTTGCCAATATCAACCATTATAAGACCACATATGCATGCCAAGATAACAACTAACACATCAGCCAAAATACCATAATTACAAGCCAAACATAATGGTTATATAATAAAGCACAAAATACTTATACATGTGCATATTTAACCATTTTTCAATTAACTTGTTTCTATATCAAAAATATCAAAATGACTTTACCACTTGGACTACTTCTCATATGCATCAAAACCATTTAAATGTCACCATTCTAACCAATTCTAAATGGTTCTAGTAACAACATATATACATACCAAATTATATCCAAATGATTATAATTCAAACAAATAGACTTGACTAAATTTCATTTCAAATCATGCCCTAAATGATCACTTTGCAAACATGCCAATTCTTGCCACTTTGGCCATAAAACCATGCATCAATTTGATCTTATAAACACCAACCTTTAAACATCAAAATGCTAAAAGCTCACCATCCATCAAGGCATCAAATATCATAAGTTTCACAAATGCAAAGCAACATTACATGCCAATATCATTAACTAAACATTAGACATACGTCCACCTATACATGTCATTATAACCACTACCAAAGCATCAAAATCTACTGATAAAATCGACGGATAGTGTGATGGATCTCTGACTAGCTCAAACCTGATCGAGCTTCTGATAATTTGTAAGGTAAGGGAAAATAACTACGTAAGCAATGTATGCTTACTAAGTTCATATAAACTTTAAGCATAAAATTCCATTTCTATAATAAACTTATTAAAATAGACATAACCCTATTCCAATGCCAAAATTCACAAATATATATAATCATTAACTCACAAATGAGTAAATTCATTAATGTTACATAAACTTATAATTCATAACATGAATGGATTTTGTAGGACATAATGTATAACCATCAAACTTTCTATAAGATTAGACACCTTTCAATTTAGTTAATTTCCATTCTGTTCCCAATGCTTATCATAAGCCTAAACGACATTATCAATTCCCAACTTAGTTTATTTATCCATGTTATAAGTATATTTGTTCGTAGTATATGTAAAATTTCTCACATATAAATACATCATAATACATTCCAATTACGCACTTACCGTTTCATTCCATTTTCTTACCCGTTTCATATGCATAATACAAGCATAATCATAAACATCAATTATATCCACAATCTTGGCATAAGCTTAAGCACATCAACAACATATGTTAGTTCATTTAAACATGATCCATATGAATTTGACATGGATAACCGTTATACTTGAGCAGAATTCAATTAGATTTATCATCCATCTTCTAATGTATCATGTTTTACATGTATCACCATTTAAAGGAGTTTCATGCATACATACCTTAATTCATATTGAACACTTACCATTTCATTTGCGTAACACATAAGACTTAAACATAGCATTAACCATAGTCACAAGTTAGTGATTAAACACATAGCAAAAATCACCACATAATAAAATAACTTTCACGAATATAGCATATAAGTATTCATTCTTTTCATGAACATGGCTATACACACTTTAATCATCAACAAATCATACCTTTCCATACTTTAATGACATTGCCAATAGGAACACTTACCGTTCCTTTCCTTTGTATGCTCGTTGAACCACTTAGAATAATATCAAATATGTAGGAATCTCACACACTGTGTGCTAACATATGGTCAAAACCAGTTCTTTACTTTTCCTTTACATAAATGCTCTCTCTCAAGCCATAAATGGCTCTGCTCACACAAGCAGTCAGTCGAAATATAGCTACACGGTGCTGCTCACACAAGCTGTTAAGTATCCACAACACATGTCAAAACTCAGCCACTGGTACGTTCAAGATCAACACCCGAAAGATGGTAACCCTAATGACATGTTATTTATATCCTATATATTCCTAAGGTTCAAACGGGGCTTGATAGTCGTCGTACGTCATTGAATTTTCATCGTTTCTTTACTCAATAAATTGTATAATTAACATATATATTTGTAACATCCCGAAATAGGGCCTAAATGAAATAGTGGTTGTGAAACCAAGAATTCAAGATAGAAAAGTTTATTGTGATTAATTTTATGATTTACCGAGTGATTAGATGCATGTGTTATAATACCGATAAGGAATTTTAGTGATTGCATGTCCGATTTGCATATTAGGGCTAATTGCAAAAGTTGATAAATATGAGTTCTAAATGCTAAGGGATTAAATTGAAGTGCATAATTGAAGTAAAGGTCCTTAAATGGTAATTAGACCATGTAACAGCCCGTTTTTAGGATTAACCGAAATAGTGGTTTCGGGGCCACCAAATCTGACGAGTAGGTTTGTAAATATTATATTTAATATTTACGAGTTAATTGTGATTTTAAAAAAATGTTTTTGATATTGTGATATTTGTTTTATAAGTGATTTATTAAGTTCAAGTGGTATGACCTTAAGGTCAAGTGGTATGACCTTATGAGGTATCGGGACCTCATTTCTATAAACCGAGTTGTAAATATTTTTACAAATATTTACGGAGTGGCAAAAAGATGGTATTAAAGTTTCGTTGAAAAATTTTATCATTTCGATAGTTAATTAAGCAAAAAAGACTAAATCACGTAAAATGCAAAAGTTACATTCTAATTGTTTAAGTGTTTATTTTCCATGTTTTACTAAAGTAGAAGTCCCTGTTTATCAATTAAACCATTACTTTATGATAGTGGAGATTGGTGGTTTGGCATATATGAAATTATGTATTATTATAAAGGACAAAAAGGTAAATGGAATATTAAAATGTATTAAATAAAAATAAAACATAAAATGGCCATGTAAATTTTATTTCTTGGCCTAATATGGAGGAGAAAAAGAAAGCCATTGAAGCTTCCATATTTTCGACACTTGCATGAAGTGATTTAGGTATGTTTTGTGTTCGGTTTTTGATAATTTTTATGTTTTTGAGATCGTTGCATCGTATTCTAGTTAGCCCGTATCTCTGATTTCAAAACTGTTAAAGTATTTGAATGTTGCCATTGTTGAATGCATGAGTATTTTGATAGTTGATGATGGAAAATAAATTATTGTTGTTGGACAAACATGTTTTGTAAAGTGAATTTTGGTAAAAATGTTAATTTTGGATTAAATTGTGAATTATGGAAATTATATGGTTGAAAGTGTGAATAAATAATTTATGGGCTGTTTTAATACCATGAATATTCGGTTAAGCTTAATTATGGCTAAAAATGGTTAATTTTTATTTTTTTAGCTCAGGGACTAAATTGAATAAAAAGTGAAACTTTAGGGGTAAAATAGTAATTTTACCAAAATATGAAATTGAGTTAAAATGAATAGAATATGAATTGTAATAGTTGAATTTGATTGATTAGATCAAGTTAAGCCTCGCACGAGTCTATATCGAGGGAAAAACGAAGTATCGGATTCGTCAATCTAATTTGTCGTTACCGCGAATGAGGTAAGTTCGTATACAATAAGCATTGTTAAATTTATGTTTCTAATGCTTTAATATCGCATAAATTGTATATACGTGAATATTTTAATGTCTGACGACATATCGACAAAATGTGGCACTTAGTGTGCGGGGCAATCAAATATGGTACTCAGTGTACGAAATATTGAGAATGGCACTTAGTGTGCGAGATATTGAGAATGACACTTAGTGTGCAAAATATCAAATGATTCAAAGGGCAATTATAAATTGTGATTGAATGATTAAATAGAGCAAAGTGAACAGGTATACATGCTATATTATATGAATTGTTTATGAGACAACTTTATAATGGTGATATTCGGGCTTTGAGCCTAGCAAGCTTTAAGCTAGTGAATAATATTATCGGGCTTCGGGCCTAGTAGGCTATAATGCCAGTGAAATGATATCGGGCTTCAAGCCTAGCAGGCGAAATGCCGGTGAATGAGTTCAGACTTAAAGTCTAGCAGGCTTCGTGCCGGTGATGAATTCGGGTTTAAAACCTAGCAGGCTAAATGCCGGTGATTTGATAAAAGTCTAAGACTATGAGACCTTGTGTTAAATCGGCAATTGAATTCGTTCAATACATTAAGTTAGCCAGGTATGTGATATATACTTATGCATGTTAGATCGATTGGAATTGAATCATGAATGTGAAATGAGAAGCATAGATGAAAATGCCTATGCCATATATGTGAGTAAGGGTAAAACCATCGTAAATTATCGATAAGGGTGGGCTATGTGCGGAACCATCTTATAATTGCTAATTTGAACGGTTGTGTGTGAATCATTGAGCATGAAGTATTGTATTGAGATTATGCTTAAGTGAAATTATAGAATTTTGATGAAATTGATTGGTGATATACATGTTTAAATAATGTGAATGCAAAGAATGTGTGAAAGAGTAAATTTGTAATAAATCTGTTTGGGATAGCAGCAGTAATGTGATTTTGGAAAATCACCATAAATTGTGGGAGTTGATTTAGAATCTGAATAAATTATGTAATTAAAGATTAATGAGTCTAGTTTCTTATAAAAAAAAACCTTGTTCTGTTTTTAGAAAATCATTATAATTTGCACAAAAATGTTTCTAAGATAAAATTTATATGTTTAGACTCCTTAATGAGTATAGTTTCAAATGAAATCAACAAGAACATATTTTTAATTCTGTACAATGAGAAATTTGATTCGTAGTGAAGAGTGGTCAGATTAGTCAAACAGTGAAATAGGGGAAACTTTAAGAAAAATCTGGTATTGATTGGCCAAACCAAAAATTCTGAAACTTTTATGGATGAACGATATATGAGTCTATTTTCATGGAAAATTAACAGAAATTGATTTGGAGTTTCGTAGCTCCAGTTATAAATAATTTAGTGACTATTGCTCAGGAAGACAACTTGTAGTGAATTTGTGATTATGTTGTAAACATTGATAAAACTTGTTAATGAGTTGCTTTTTGTTTTCTTATGAACTTACTAAGCATAAAGCTTACTCCCCTTTTCTTTCCCATATTCCCTAGGGTTGCCAGGTTAGCTCGGGTTGGAGGCCATCAGAGATATTATCACATTGTCGAGTTAACGCTATTGGTGTAAGTAAATCCTAGTGTTTCGAGTCTATGGCATGTATAGGGTTTTAATGTTGAGTATGTGATATTATGATTTAGCCAAAGGTGTTGGCTTGTATTGATAAAGTGTTGTAGCCATGTGAATTGGCCTATGTTGGCTAATAATGTTGTGGGCCTAAATGTTTATTCATATATACATATGATACTATATCTTGTGATGTGGCTTATAGTATGTATGCCTAGAGATTGAAATGAGATTCATTGATGAGTTAGTAACTGATGCAAGATTTGGTGATTGGTAAATAGTTAATAATGCCTCATGAATGGTTTGTGGAAATGATTATGTATGCTTAGTGATGGACATGAGGTTCGTGATGTAATGATAGTTATGACTAGTATGTGGTAATGATGTGGGCAAATTCTATAATATTTATTGCATAAGAAAATGACTTGAGCATAACACGTTTGTAGATGTTTAAGAGCTCATTTATGCCATGTTGTATGTTATTGGATAAGTATGTATCTATGTATGTGGTGTGAGAGTGACAAAAGGCTTGGTAAATAGCCTATTTCTGGCCACACAGCCTGAGCATACGGGCGTGTGAAGCCTTAACGCAAGAGATTTTTCTAAGTTTTTCATGAGTTCTCGGTTGGGTCCTGAACCACCCCGATGTATGTTTTGGGCATCGTAAGCCCGTATATGGGATAGATTGCATGTGAAAAGAAAAGTTCTTAAATTGAACAAAATTTTATGGCCCGATTTTTGTGTGATTGATTGAGTTTTTAATTATTTGAGATTTCATGGCCCTGTTTAGTATGGAAGTGTTAGTAAAAGTCAGGTAGCACCTTGAACCCTGTCCCGGTGTCGGATACAGGCAAGGGGTGTTGCATTTAGTGGTATCAGAGCTATAGTTTAGTCGATTCTCAGACTAACCTAGAAGTATGTGAGTCTAGCTATACATGCCATATTACTACTCGTGATAGTGTGACATCTCCCGGCTCTAACGAAATTATTTTGTAAGACAGATATGCTTTCCAACCGAGCTAATTCTGATAGTACAGAATGTTATACTCAAACGTTTGAGTGAAAATGTGTTGGTGATGAGTTGAAACTCATAAAAGGTATGAATCAGAATGCTTGATATTCTGCTATTGATAAATGTTATAATTATATGAGTATATGAGTTGTGATGTTGGGTATATGATTGTTGTGTGAATATTTTAATTTGGAATTTATGATTTGATTTAGCGTATGAGCTATGTGTTAAGTACCAAGTGATCATAAGTAAATGATTGCTAGATGTTTGAGAATGCGGAATAAGTAATGAACTGTTCGTTCATAATAGTATGTGTGATGTGCATGCTTACGTAAGAGTTAAAATTGTTGGCTTTACATGTGACAGCCCAAAGTTGACCCTAGTCGGGAAGTGGTTTCGGGACCGCTAAACCGAGTCACCAAAATGTTTGAATGTGATACTTATTGTCTAGAATATGTAATTATGAATGTGTGAAAATTTCAAGCTTCAATTTGGTTGATTTCATGTGAATTTAGTCAATAGGACTTATGTGAGAAAATTTTAAAATGTGATAGGTCAATGTGTGAGGACCTATTAGTGCATGTGGACAAAGGGGGGACTTGCATGTCAAATTTTCCCCCCTAATGAGTAGTGGCCGGCCATGACAAGGAATGATGGGCAAAACATGTCATGAAACATGTTTTGTTAATGGAAGAATAAAATAAGGAGTATGGGTAATAAAGAAATGGAAAACAAAAGAAAAAAAAATGTGTGTGTAGTGTTTGTCCCCCCCATTGCCGTGAGCTAAAGAAGAGAAAGGGGGAATTTTGTTCATCCTTTTCTCATCTTCATGCTTGCCAAAACTAGAAAGAAAAACAAAGAAAAATTTTCTCATCCTTTGGTTCATCCTTGGCCAAAAATTTTAAGGAGGAAAGAAGAAGAAAGGTGAAGAGATTCGGCCATGCATGTAGCTAGGCTAAGGTATGTTTGATGATGTTCCATGAGAGGCATGCATGTTTTAGTTGTTAGCTTGAGTTCTACCTAACCCATGGTCTAAATCTTGCTATGTGATGGAAATGGCACTTGACCATGGATGCATCATTCTTGGTTGATGTTTGATGTTGTGGTGATGAGGCATGAGGATGAGTTAAGATTCGGCCTAGGTGGAGGTTGTGTTAATGCCATTGCATGCAAAATATGAAGCTTGTTAATGATGCATGTGATGATGGCTTGATGATTCTTGAACCTCCTTTTTAGCATTTTTGTGTGAGCACATATGTGCATTGGTTGCTAAATGGAGAAGAATCGGCTAGCAAGATGTGTGCTAAGGCCGAATGTAACTTTGCATGTTAATGAGCAATGCATGTGTTAAATTGATGAAAAGGGGGAGGATGCTTTACTAGTGTGTATATGTGTGTATTAAGTGTTGAAATCGACCCCAAAAATGGACATGCATATTCGGCCAAGGGGAAAGAAATTAGCTAATATGTTGTGTTGATGCATGATTTTTGCATGTATGAGACTTCAATGTCTAATGTATAAATATGGGCTAAGTGCCTTGTGTTCATCTTTTGATGCCTAAATGATGAAATCAATTTATTTGTTTGATTAAGCTCAAGAGCAAAGGGGAAATAAAACCGATAAAGGGAAGGAAAAAGTGGTTGAATAGCTAGCGGAATCGTTCGACAACACCCGAGGTAAGTTCTTGAGTAAGAGAGCTTAAATTACAATGTGATTAAATCATGCTCTATGTGTGGCTATTGAGCCGAATGTGTAAGGACAATATGTGCCTTGTGTTTGAGTTTCGCAAATGAAAATGAAATGTGAATGTGCATGATTAATTGAATGCTGTCCGGGCTAAGTCCCGAAGGCTTTGTGCTAAGCGAATATATCCGGACTAAGATCCGAAGGCCTTTGTGCGAGATACTAAATCCGGGTTAAGTCCCGAAGGCATTCGTGCGAGTTATTAAATCCGGGTTAAGTCCCGAAGGCATTCGTGCGAGTTGTTAAATCCGGGTTATGTCCCGAAGGCATTGTGTGAGTTACTAAAACCGGGCTATGTCCCGAAGGCATTTGAACGAGGAGCTATATCCGGTTAAATCCCGAAGGTACGTGATTTGGTAATGAATGAGCTTGCTGTAAAATTCCAGCGAATACTCGAAAAACATCCCAATATGGGGATATGTTACGTATGTGTTGAATTTAATCGAGCCCTTACAAATAAATGTTCGCTCAGTTGATAAACGAGCTACCGGCCTTCGGCCAAGTTAGTTTATTGTGTATGTACATAAGGGTTGTTAATGTTGTGAAGCAAGTTTGATATCGGTAAATTGCGTATTATGAAATATTCCGTTTAGCTAAATGTGTGCTATTCTTTGTGCATGCTGGAATTCCTTACTCAAACTTACTAAGCATAAATTGCTTACTCCTTACATTGCTCCTCTGTTTTATAGATTTTTGGTTCTCCAGCTATCGGCCTCGGGATCTTGAAGTCGAAGTCGCCCACACTATCAAAGGCTCTTTTGGGTACTATTTTGGTTGAATCTTGATATGGCATGTATAGGACTACCCATTGTTGTTTTCGAGTACTTTATGAAATGTATAAGTGTACAGCCATGCGAAAATGGCTTGTAGAAGTGGAGTATGGCATTAGACCATTCGTGTTTATGAATGTATAGATGGTTTCATGATGTAACTATAGTTGGAATGGAAGTGTTGAGCAAATGATCAGCCACTGGAATGGCTAAGTATGATCATATGTGGGCTTATGTATGACAAGGCCCTAGTTGGTCCATGAAACCCCAAATTAGGTAAGGTTCACTTTGAAAACAGAAGCTGATAGCAGCAGTGGTGTGGATTGGAAAAATCACAAGAATTCGTAGGAGTGGAATTAAATAGTGAATAAATTATGTAATCGAACCTTGATGAATCTACTTTCATATGGAAGTAACGAAACAATCATAGGAACAGTACAGTAAGAGATATTCGGGTTCTTGTGGAACAGGGCCAGAACAGTTTCTGGATTCCCTGTTCCGCCTTTGGAAATTCACTATAAATTGACCAGAGATAATTAGGGGTCATACCATATATGTATGGATTCCTCTCTGAGTCTAGTTTCCATAGAAACAAACGGCATCAGTATTGAAGCTCTGTGCAGAGAGATATCCCAGTCGTAATGGGAAAAGGTCAGTGTAGTCGACCCCTGTAACATGGGAGACTTTGACTAATAAACTGTACTAATTGGCCCGACCAAAAATTCTAGAAAAAAATACATAGGTGGGGACATGAGTCTAGTTTCAGGGAAAAATCACAAAACTGATTTTCGAGTTGTGAAACTCAAGATATGATTTTTGAAGCGACTAGTACTCAGACTGGGCAGTGTCTGGAAAAATTTCCAAAGTTTGTTAACATCTCGTGTCCAACTCCGGTGTCGGTCTCGGGTTCGGGGTGTTACATTACAACCCTCACCCCCTCATTGGTAAAGCATTGTAATGAGATCCGTACTATATGGCTTAAAGAAGCTTACAAGTGTGGAATGACAAAGTCTCGTGATTGAAGGATTAGTACTGTGATCAGATAAGAGAATGAGTCCGCAAGTGAAGACAGTAACAGAAAAGATATTGGATCGTGTTGAAGGCCATTTGTAATATGCAAAGTCACTGTTAAAAGAAAAGTTGAATTAGATGAAACCAAATATTCAGTATGATATCTAAAGAATATATTAACTGGAAGTTCTTCCGAATTGGCCTCTGTTAGTGTTGGGATAATGAGAAATTAGTGATGTTAGAGATAGATAGTAGAATCATATTTGAATTATAAAGATATTTGAGTAGTCGAATGGTTTACGAGAACTCTTCTGGGTACTCTATGTGTTCAATTATCCTCAGAGGTTTGTGAAGCTGTATATTTTCAGATGAAATTCTTATCATATGAGAACGCTATCTATATATATTGATATATGAAAGCATTGTTGGGTTGTTCGGGTTACAATAAGCATTATTATATCTTTCTCTGGTATTCTATTTCATTTTATTGAAAGAAAAGATCGACGATTAAATCTGTGTGATGCTGGTATTCTGCTCCTACTGGTTGTTGATCTGCTTAGTATACATGAAGATTATATTGTTTCTGTTACTGTTGATTCCGGTGCATATGAGTGATGCTTTACTTCTGGATTTCCTCTGAGACATCATTGAGATATCTGTCATCTGATATGGGTGCTTTCTTAAAAGATTAGTATAGTGATATATTTGAGAATTACAGTATCTTTGCTTTCATATGATTCTATATGGTTATCTGTGAAAAATATCTATTGAATGACTGTAATTATATTTCAATTTCTCTTATGTTCAAAATGCATTATTGATAATTGGGACATTATATATCTATACGGTTGAGATGTCAGCCTTATTATGGCACTATGATTTTAATTTATCTGATGGTTGTGGCTTCAGTATGGTTCCAAGCTTCGTTGATTAATAATTGAAAAGTTATTACTTGACAGTCGAGATTGATTCAGTTGTCTAGTTTTATTAGATTAATTGCTTGAAGGATTAATCGAGTTACTTCTATCTGAATCTATCCACAGGGTGGAAATAAAGTTTGAATGTTCACGGATAAATAGATGAATATTCTGAATGCATGATTCATATTCTAGAAGATATGATACATAATTATATCCATTAGAACGATTTTATTGAGAAATGTTCTTATAGATCACGATTGGGAAGTCTGAATGATGTGATATTTATCAATAAAGTGGTAAACAGTTGAAGAAATTGTTAATTGAAGCGTCAGTTCTTAGGTAAAGAGTTATTCGACACAAGAATTAAAGATGGTTTCAACTGTTGAAAGATTATGAGTCCGATTGATTATCAATCTGGGCAAATGATTATAGTTTTTGAGGTTCTGAACGAGAATCTTTTTGTGTTTTACGGCCGACAATCATGTGATTAATCTTATCAAATGATGAGTAGTTATTGGCTGAGCTAGAAACTAAATTGATGTTTAATCAGCAAATTTGTGAGGCTAAGAGGTCTGTCAGTGAATTACAAGTTAAAAAGGGTACAACGTAAATTGATTTCTGATTTAGAATTTCAGATTGGAACCGACAATCATTCGTTGTGTCGAGATAGAGTTCGTGTATTGAGAAATCCAGAGATTTTACAACAATTGTGACATCTAGCACAGTGGTAATTATCTGTCCGTACGGGGAGTACTAAAAGAGTGCCAGTTTTCATTGTTCAAATGGAGACACGAGGATTATATCGTGTTACTAAAATAAACTACTGCGAGCTTTGGGTATGGAGTTACTTTGTCACACTGTGTTCTAGAACTTGAAAGCAACTGAGAAAGACATTTATTGTTGGTTAATTTTCCGTATAATAATAATGGTTATGAGATGAATATTAAGATAGCATTGTATGAGTGCAGTATGGTTGCAATTACTGAAATTTGTTATATCGAATCGAATTTCGATAAAAAGAATTTCAGGGTCGATGTAATTGGAAAGGAGAAATGAAAGTATTTCTTGACCGTCTAAAAGAATTTCAGATTGGCAGAAAATATATGTGGGCTTGATCCGTAAAAACATTGAATTTTCAATTAGAAAATTGAGTATTTGTGAAAGTATTATAGTGGGAATAGAATTTCTCGATTTAGCTATAAAGAGAAGTTGAGTTCGCAATTCATCGGGCTGAATGAGATTATTATCAGAACTTGAGAAGAACCGTAATATGTTTCTTATATATATGATATGATGATACAGATAAGATCCTTTATCTATAGTATCTCTTACAGAAGTAGAAACTCAGCTTGTTATGATGTATAGCAAAGAGCAGATCCTAATCTTAGCTCATGAGATTGAAAAGTTGAGAAATCTAAGGCTATGTGAGACATTGTTAAGACTTGTGAAAGTAAGTCACTAATTTATTCTCTGGTAAGATTTTCGGGGACGAAAATCCCTAAAGGTGGAGAGTTGTAACAGCCCGTTTTTAGGATTAACCGAAATAGTGGTTTCGGGGCCACCAAATCCGACGAGTAGGTTTGTAAATATTATATTTAATATTTACGAGTTAATTGTGATTTAAAAAAAATGCTTTTGATATTGTGATATTTGTTTTATAAGTGATTTATTAAGTTCAAGTGGTATGACCTTAAGGTCAAGTGGGTTTAGGAAATGAGGTATCGGGACCTCATTTCTATAAACTGAGTCGTAAATATTTTTATATATATTTACGGAGTGGCAAAAAGATGGTATTAAAGTTTCGTTGAAAAATTTTATCATTTCGATAGTTAATTAAGCAAAAAAGACTAAATCGCATAAAATGCAAAAGTTGCATTCTAATTGTTTAAGTATTTATTTTCCATGTTTTACTAAAGTAGAAGTCCCTGTTTATCAATAAAACCATTACTTTATGATAGTGGAGATTGTTGGTTTGGCATATATGAAATTATGTATTATTATAAAGGACAAAAAGGTAAACGAAATATTAAAATGTATTAAATAAAAATAAAACATAAAATGTCCATGCAAATTTTATTTCTTGGCCGAATATGGAGGAGAAAAAGAAAGCCATTGAAGCTTCCTTATTTTCGGCACTTGCATGAAGTGATTTAGGTATGTTTTGTGTTCAGTTTTTGATAATTTTTATGTTTTTGAGATCGTTGCTTCGTATTCTAGCTAGCCCGAATCTCTGATTTCAAAACTGTTAAAGTATTTGAATGTTGTCATTGTTGAATGCATGAGTATTTAGATAGTTGATGATGGAAAATAAATTATTGTTGTTGGATATAAATGTTTTGTAAAGTGAACTTTGGTAAAAATGTCAATTTTGGATTAAATTGTGAATTATTGAAATTATATGGTTGAAAGTGTGAATAAATAATTTATGGGCTGTTTTAATACCATGAATATTCGGTTAAGCTTAATTATGGCTAAAAATGGTTAATTTGCATTTTTTAGCTCAGGGACTAAATTGAATAAAAGAGAAACTTTAGGGGTAAAATAGTAATTTTACCAAAATATGAAATTGAGTTAAAATGAATAGAATATGAATTGTAATAGTTGAATTTGATTGATTAGATCAAGTTAAGCCTTGCACGAGTCTATATCGAGGGAAAAACGAAGTATCGGATTCGTCGATCTAATTTGTCGTTACCGCGAATGAGGTAAGTTCGTATACAATAAGCATTGTTAAATTTATGTTTCTAATGCTTTAATATCGCATAAATTGTTTATACGTGAATATTTTAATGTCTGACGACATATCGACAAAATGTGGCACTTAGTGTGCGGGGCAATCAAATATGGTACTCAGTGTACGAAATATTGAGAATGACACTTAACGTGCGAGATATTGAGAATGACACTTAGTGTGAAAAATATCAAATGATTCAAAGGGCAATTATAAATTATGATTGAATGATTAAATAGAGCAAAGTGAACAAGTATACATGCTATATTATATGAATTGTTTATGAGACAACTTTATAATGGTGATATTCGGGCTTTGAGCCTAGCAAGCTTTAAGC
This sequence comes from Gossypium hirsutum, assembly GCF_007990345.1. Taxonomy (NCBI): domain Eukaryota; kingdom Viridiplantae; phylum Streptophyta; class Magnoliopsida; order Malvales; family Malvaceae; genus Gossypium; species Gossypium hirsutum. The sequence goes on along the minus strand of NC_053425.1, from coordinate 44,418,649 downwards.
TGGTGAATAATATTATCGGGCTTTGGGCCTAGTAGGCTATAATGCCAGTGAAATGATATCGGGCTTCAAGCCTAGCAGGCGAAATTTCGGTGAATGAGTTCAGACTTAAAGTCTAGCAGGCTTCGTGCTGGTGATGAATTCGAGTTTAAAACCTAGCAGGCTAAATGCCGGTGATTTGATAAAAGTCTAAGACTATGAGACCTTGTGTTAAATCGGAAATTGAATTCGTTCAATACATTAAGTTAGCCAGGTATGTGATATATACTTATGCATGTTAGATCGATTGGAATTGAATCATGAATGTGAAATGAGAAGCATAGATGAAAATACCTATGTCATATGTGTGAGTAAGGGTAAAACCATCGTAAATTATCGACAAGGGTGGGCTATGTGCGGAACCATCTTATAATTGCTAATTTGAACGGTTGTGTGCGAATCATTGAGCATGAAGTATTGTATTGAGATTATGCTTAAGTGAAATTATAGAATTGTGATGAAATTGATTGGTGATATACATGTTTAAATAATGTGAATGCAAAGAATGTGTGAAAGAGTAAATTTGTAATAAATCTGTTTGGGACAGCAGCGTAAAGTGATTTTGGAAAATCACCATAAATTGTAGGAGTTGATTTAGAATCTGAATAAATTATGTAATTAAATATTAATGAGTCTAGTTTCTTATAAAAGAAACCGTGTAAGCAAAAGAATTGCTGATAATGAGATATTTGAAGTGGCGTGGGATAGAGTCAAATGACTTCAGGGTCCCTTGTTCTGTTTTTAGAAAATCATTATAATTTGCACAAAAATGTTTATAAGATATAATTTATATGCTTAGACTCCTTAATTAGTCTAGTTTCAAATGAAATCAACAAGAACATATTTTTAATTCTGTACAATGAGAAATTTGATTCGTAGTGAAGAGTGGTCAGATTAGTCAAACAGTGAAGCAGGGGAAACTTTAAGAAAAATCTGGTATTGATTGGCCAAACTAAAAACTCTGAAAATTATATGGATGATATATATATGAGTCTATTTTCAGGGAAAATTAACAGAAACTGATTTGGAGTTTCGTAGCTCCATTTATAAAGAATTTAGTGACTGTTGCTCAGGAAGACAACTTGTAGTGAATTTGTGATTATGTTGTAAACATTGATAAAACTTGTTAATGAGTTGCTTTTTGTTTTCTTATGAACTTACTAGGCATAAAGCTTACTCCCCTTTTCTTTCCCATATTCCCTAGGGTTGCCAGGTTAGCTCGGGTTGGAGGCTGTCAGAGATATTATCACACTATCGAGTTAACGCTATTGGTGTAAGTAAATCCTAGTGTTTCGAGTCTATGGCATGTATAGGGTTTTAATGTTGAGTATGTGATATTATGATTTAGCCAAAGGTGTTGGCTTGTATTGATAAAGTGTTGTAGCCATGTGAATTGGCCTATGTTGGCTAATGATGTTGTTGGCCTAAATGTTTATTCATATATATGTATGATACTATATCTTGTGATGTGGCTTATAGTATGTATGCCTAGAGATTGAAATGAGATTCATTGATGAGTTAGTAACTGATGCAAGATTTGGTGATTGGTAAATAGTTAATAATGCCTCATGAATGGTTTGTGGAAATGATTATGTATGCTTAGTGATGGACATGAGGTTCGTGATGTAATGATAGTTATGACTAGTATGTGGTAATGATGTGGGCAAATTCTATAATATTTATTGCATAAGAAAATGACTTGAGCATAACACGTTTGTAGATGTTTAAGAGCTCATTTATGCCATGTTGTATGTTATTGGATAAGTATGTATCTATGTATGTGGTGTGAGAGTGACAAAAGGCTTGGTAAATAGCCTATTTCTGGCCACACAGCCTGAGCATACGGGCGTGTGAAGCCTTAACGCAAGAGATTTTTCTAAGTTTTTCATGAGTTCTCGGTTGGGTCCTGAACCACCCCGATGTATGTTTTGGGCATCGTAAGCCCGTATATGGGATAGATTGCATGTGAAAAGAAAAGTTCTTAAATTGAACAAAATTTTATGGCCCGATTTTTGTGTGATTGATTGAGTTTTTAATTATTTGAGATTTCATGGCCCTGTTTAGTATGGAAGTGTTAATAAAAGTCAGGTAGCACCTTGAACCCTGTCCCGGTGTCGGATACAGGCGAGGGGTGTTACAGACCATTATATCTTCATGGACAAAAATGGATATACATAGGTAGAAATAACTAAAAATGAATAAAAATAGTAGTGAACAGAGGTCAGAGCAGGCAAACACTGAAGCAGGGGAAACTTTAACTAATAAACTGTACTAATTGGCTAAACAAAAAATTCTGAAACAAACTGATTTGAATTTTGAGTTTCGTAACTCGAGTTATGATTTATTTAATGACTATGACGTAGATGGACAGTTTATTTATGAAAGATGAAATAATTTGTTTTGATTTGTTTAAGTGATAAATTTTTTTTATCGATTTCGGTTTGTTTCCGAACCGTTTTAATATCATGTTTTAGGGTCTCAAGGACCCTTTTTAGGGATATATTGACTGAATGAAACTAAATTAATTTTAAAAGCAAATATTTATGCCCCAAATTAGTAAGCTAAGTCCGGTAACGCCTCGTGCTCGACTCCGACGACGGTCTCGGGTAAGGGGTATTACATTTATTGGTATCAGAGCAAAGGTTTAGTCAGTTCTCAGAATATTTAGTATGAGTAAGAGGTTAGCTATACATGCCATACTTATATGTTGATAGTGTGAGGACTCTTGACAATTTTAAAATGTTTTCTTTTATAGTTATGGATCCCGAACAAGCTGGTGCAGATGATGTAAAGAGTAACGTGCCAGCTCCCGCAGAAGGGACGGTGCCATCAAATAGTAGTGAAAGGCCCGTTATAGTTAGTCAGGGAAGAGGGGCTCGAGAAGCCTTTTTCCAAGCTATGAATGAATGGTTTGCCGAGTTCGTTCGTACGAATCTGGCTGTTAGACCTCCACCCCCTCATGATCCTCAGACCACCCATGTAGCTCCTCTGGTCACAGGTACGGTTATAAGAGAAAAGCCATCAGTTGATAAAATTAGAAAACAAGGAGCTGAAGAGTTTCGAGCTACAAAAGATGATGATGTAGAAAAGGCAAAATTTTGGCTTAAGAATACTATCAGAGTCTTTGATGAGTTATTCTGCACACCTGAGGAATGTATGAAATGTGTTGTATCACTTCTTAGAGATTCAGCCTACCATTGGTGGAAGACACTTGTATCAGTTGTACCGAAAGAGAGAGTCACTTGGGATTTCTTTCAGGAGGAATTCCGTAAAAAGTACATCAGTCAGAGGTTTGTTGACCAGAAAATAAAAGAGTTTCTAGAGTTGAAACAGGGCAATATGACAGTGACTGAATATGAGCGCGAGTTTGTTAGACTCATCAATTATGCTCGAGAGTGTGTGTCTACAGAGGCTATTATGTGCAAAAGACTTAAGGATGGGCTTAGTGATGATATCCGATTGTCGGTTGGTGTCCTAGAAATAAAAGAGTTTGTTGTCCTAGTTGAGAGAGCCTATAAGGCAGAGGAGCTATTAAAAAGAAAGGGAAAACTTGAAACTGAGACGCAAGACACAAAGAAAAGACCAATGAGCAAGTCATTTCAGTCTACATCCAAGAGGCCTAGAGAGTTCTCCACTAGATCTAATTTTTCAGCTGGATATTCTAGCTGAAACAGAGGCAAAAGATTTATGAGTCCGAAAGCTCAGACCACTTCGATTGCAAGTGTTGGCAGTGTTCAGCCTGATGACCAGAGTGTCCCCGATGTGGTCGACGTCACCCAAGTCAGTGTCGAGCAACTGAGACATGTTGTTTCTGATGTGGTGTACTAGACCATTTTATTCGGGAGTGTCCTGAGATGATTAAAAGAGAAGCAATACCGAGTGTAAGATCATGCAACACTCCTGTCAGAGGCAGACCACTGAGAAATCTGGGAGCTAGGGCAAGTAGTAGAGGTGCATCTAGAGATTCAACAGTGAGGCCAGATGTTAGAGCACTTGCGATGAGCACCTGCGATGACCTATGCTATCCGTGCTCGTGAAGAGACATCCTCCCCCGATGTGATTACGGGTACATTTTCTCTCCATGATACTAGAGTTATTGCTTTGATTGATCTGGGTTCGACCCATTCATATGTTTACATAAAATTGATGCCTAGTATGAGTATGCCTATAGAATCTACAGAATTTGTGATTAAAGTATCGAATCCATTAGGCAAGCATGTATTAGTAGATAAAGTATGTAGAAATTGCCCTTTGATGATTAGAGGTCACTGTTTCCTGGCCGATCTCATGCTATTACCGTTTGATGAATTTGATATGATTCTTGGTATGGATTTGTTGACTACACATGATGTGATGGTGAATTGTGGAAAGAAATTCATTGAGTTGAAATGTGAAAATGGTGAAATTCTTCGGGTTAATTCATAAGAGTTAAATAGTTCATTTTCCATGATTTCTGTTATGTCTGCTCAGAAATGTTTGAGAAAAGGGTATGAAGGTTATCTTGCTTTTGTGTTGAACACTAAAGATCTAGAATTGAAAATTGAATCAGTGCCTATGGTATGTAAGTTTCCCGATGTGTTTCTAGAAGAACTACTAGGTTTGTCTCCTGTTAGAGAAGTTGAGTTTGGTATTGAGTTGATTCCAAGTACCACACCCATTTCTATTACTCCTTATAGAATGGCCCCGTTGGAATTGAAAGAATTGAAAGCTCAGTTGCATGAATTAACATATAAAGGCTTTGCAAGACCCAGTAGTTCACCATGGGGTGCACTAGTGCTATTTGTCAAAAAGAAAGACGGATCGATGAGATTGTGCATAGATTATCAGCAGCTTAACAAGGTAACAGTGAAGAACAAGTATCCATTGCCTAGAATTGATGATTTGTTTGATCAGTTGAAGGGAGCCACTGTGTTCTCTAAGATAGATTTGAGATTCGGATATTATCAATTGCGAGTTAAAGAGTCAAATGTCCCGAAGACTGCTTTCCGGACTAGGTATGGTCATTATGAGTTCCTTGTAATGCCATTGGCTTAACTAATGCTCCTACCATTTTCATGGACTTAATGAACCAAATTTTCAGACCGTACTTGGATAAGTTTGTAGTTGTATTCATTGATGAAATCTTGATTTATTCTCATGATGAGACTGAGCATGCAGAGCATTTGAGAATAGTTTTTACAAATTCTAAGAGATAATCAGTTGTATGTCAAGTTCAGTAAAAGTGAGTTTTTGTTACAAGTAGTTGGTTTTCTTGGACATATTGTCTTAGGTGAAGGTATTAGGGTTGATCCGAGCAAGATTTCAGCCATTGTTAATTAGAAGCCTCTTAGAAATGTATCAGAAGTCAGAAGTTTTCTTGGTCTTGCCGAATATTATAGATGATTTGTAGAGGGATTTTCCATGATAGCTACCCCGCTGACAAGATTGCTACGAAAGGATGTCAAGTTTGAATGGACTAAGAAGTGTCAATAGAGTTTTGACAAGTTAAAGGCATTGTTGACTGAAGCTTCTGTTTTAGTACAACCAGAACCAGGTAAGGAGTTTGTGATTTACAGTGATGAGTCCTTGAATGGACTTGGTTGTGTACTAATGCAGGAAGGAAAGGTAATTGCTTATGCCTCTAGACGACTAAAGCCATATGAGAAGAACTATCTGACACATGATTTAGAGCTAGCTGCCATTGTTTTTGCACTGAAGATCTGGAGACATCATTTGTACGGTGAGAAGTTTCGAATATTCACTAATCACAAAAGTTGGAAATATTTGATGACTCAAAAAGATTTGAACTTGAGGCAAAGAAGATGGCTAGAGTTGATTAAAGATTATGAGCTAGTGATTGATTGTCACCCAGGTAAGGTAAACGTTGTTGCTAATGCTTTGAGAAGGAAATCTTTGTTTGCATTAAGAGCTTTGAACACTAGTCTAGCCTTATCAGATGATGGTTTTATTTTAGCTGAGTTGAGAGCTAAACCGATGTTTCTTGAAGAAATTTGTGAAGCTCAGAAAAATGACAGTCAGTTGCTAGCCAAAAGAGCTCAGTGTGAGTCAGATATAGAGTCATATTTTCAGATTAGTTCTAACGGTTGTTTGATGTTCGGAGACAGGGTATGTGTATCAAAGAATGATGAGCTTATTCAAAAGATCTTATAGGAAGCACATAGTAGTTCTTTGTCTAATCATCCAGGTAGTACAAAGATGTATAATGATTTGAAGAAAATGTACTGGTGGGTAGGAAAGAAAAGGGACATTTCAGAGTTTGTTTCTAGATGCTTGATCTGTTAGCAGGTAAAGGTCGAACATCAAGTACCTTCAGGTTTATTGCAGCTTGTGCTAGTCCCTGAATGGAAATGGGACCAAGTTACTATGGACTTTGAGATAGGATTGTCGTTGTCACCGAGAAAGAAAGATGCAGTTTGGGTTATGATTGATAAGTTAACGAAGTCGACTCATTTTATCCCAGTTTGTATGGATTATTCACTTGACAAGTTGGCCGAGTTGTATATTTCAGAGATAGTTAGACTACATGGGTACCATTATCGATCATTTCAGACAGTGATCCGAGATTTACTTCACGATTTTGGAAGAAGTTACAGGAAGCTTTGAGCACAAAGTTGAGTTTTAGTATAGCTTTCCATCCTCAGACTGACGGTCATTCAGAGAGAGTTATTCAGGTACTTGAAGATATGCTTAGATGCTTTGTACTAGAATTTCAAGGCAGTTGGAAAAAGTACTTACCATTAGTAGAGTTTGCCTACAATAATAGTTATCAGTCGAGTTTGAAGATGGCACCTTATGAAGCTTTGTATGGACGTAAATGTCGCACACCTTTGTATTGGACAGAGCTTAAGGAAAGTCAAATTTACGAGGTTGATCTAGTTAAAGAAACAGAAGAGAAAGTAAAAGTCATCAGAGATTACTTTAAAACAGCTTCAGACAGACAGAAGTCGTATGCAGATTTGAAGAGAAAAGATATTGAGTATCAAGTTAGTGACAAAGTGTTTTTGAAAGTATCCCCGTGGAAGAAAGTTCTCAGATTTGGCAAGAAAGACAAACTAAGTCCATGTTTTATTGGACCATTTGAAGTGATTGAGAGAGTCAGACCATTAGCATATCGATTAACTTTGCCGATTGAGTTAGAGAAGATTCATGATGTATTTCATGTGTCTATGCTACGTCGTTATCGTTCAGATCCGTCACATGTGATTTCTCAGACAGAGGTTGAGATTCAGCCAGACATGACTTACGGTGAAGAACTGGTAAAAACTCTAGCTCGAGAGGTAAAGCAATTAAGGAACAAAAGTATTTCACTTGTGAAAGTCTTATGGAATAGACATGGGGTAGATGAGGCTACATGGGAGCCCGAAGAGGCTATGCGAAAACAGTACCCAAATCTCTTCATAGGTAAGATTTTTGGGGACGAAAATCCCTAAAAGGGGAGAAATGTAACATCCTGAAATAGGGCCTAAATAGAACAGTGGTTGTGAAACCATGAATTTGAGATAGAAAAGTTTATTGAGATTAATTTTATGATTTACCGAATGATTAGATGCATGTGTTAGAATACCGATAAGAAATTTCAGTGATTGCATGTCCGATTTGCATATTAGGGCTTAATTGCAAAAGTTGATAAATATGAGTTTTAAATGCTAAGGGATTAAATTGAAGTGCATAATTGAAGTATAGGTCCTTAAATGGTAATTAGACCATTATATCTTTATGGAGAAAAATGGATATGCATAGGTAGAAATAACTAAAAAATTTTAATGAAGGGCATTTTAGTAAAGTGTCAAATAAAATAATTAAAAAGGGAAAAAGATGGAAAAAAATGTGCTCATCTTCTTCCTTAGGTCAAATTTCAAGGGTTCTCCATAGCTAGGGCTTGTTTCAAGCTTCCAAGCTCCATAGTAAGTCATTCCAAGCCCTGTTTTTAATGTTCTTTACGTTTTTGGAGTCCCGGTAACTTTATTAAGCTTATTCTAGCAATAATTTAACCTAGGGTTTGTATTTGAAAAAATAACCATAGGTGAAATATGCTTATTTTGATGTTTTATGGTAGAATATGAAGCTTGAAATTGTGTTAAACAACTTTTCCTAAGCGATTTTATGTGAAAACGAGTAAAACGACAAAATCGATAAAAATACCTAATGTTCATAAGTATATGTTAGAGTGAGAATTTGATGTTGCCATAGAAGGGAAAAATGATCAGCATGTTATAAAACATAATAAAATAGGATGAAGTTTAATTTCTGAGCCTTGGGGCAAAAGTGTAAATATGTAAAAGTTTAGGGGCAAAAGTGTAATTTTTCCAAAGTTTGAGCCAATGACTGTTTTAATAAATGTAATTATTAAATAAGCTAAATTTATTATTATAGATCAAGAAGAACAAAATCCGGAGTTAGACCAGGGAAAGAAAAAGATAGTGGACTAAATCGATATAGTTGATCATATTTTGTTTTGAGGTAAGTTTGCGGTAAATAAATGCAATATCCTATTATTTTATGTTAGTGTTGTTAATTTCCAGCACATGTATATTTATTTTATGAAATTATTCAAAGAAGACTCAAGCATGAATTGACGGAGAAGTAATTTCAGAAAGTCCTAGTTGAACCTTAGGAATATGTAGGATACAAATGTCATGACATTAGGGTTTAAGGATACCATGTAAGACCAAGCCAAGGCATGGAAATTGGTAAGGTTTCTAAGGCAAGGAAACCATGTAAGACCATGTCAAGACATGGCATTGATAAGTTACTATAAGACAAAGGTCCCATGTAAAACCATGTCGAGACACGTAAGACCATGACAAGTCATGGCAATGGTAAGGTACCCGTGTATCCTTAGAATTCCAAGTGGTTCAACGGGAAAATTTAAAGAGAATATCAAGGTAAGGTAAGGTAAGACGAGTTATACTAAAAAGGTAAGACAAGTTCATACTAGAAGAGAAAAGGTAAGTATATAATATTTATGTGTTTTTGATAAGGAAAAAGGTAAGTAAAATATATTAATAAATTTGATTAAGTAAGTAAGTATTTAAGTAAGTGAGTGTGAAGAAGTTTAAAATATGTCTATGACAATTAATGAAGTTGCATTAAGTAGTATCATGCCAAGTAGTAAGATAATTCTTATGAATGTTGTTATTTATTTGCATGCAAACTTACTAAGCTTAATGCTTACCCCCTTTATTTTCCTTCTTTTTATAGATTTTTCAAGCTAACCCGGGGATTGTAAAGTATGTTAGAGGTCCGGGCACACTATCACAAGGATTATTTTGGTATAGCTAGACGTTTCATTTTGAGTATGGTATGTATAGCATCGTAGCCATTTTGTGTGTATGATCTTATGATATGGCTAATGAATGTTATGTAAATTATTGATAATGATTAGCTATTGGAATGGCTAATCATGGACATGTTTGGTGTTATGTATGCCTAAATGCTAGTTATTCCATGGAAATCATGAAAAAGGTTAAATTAGCTTTAAAATAGTATCGAATAGCAGTAATGATGTGAATTTGAAAAATCACTAAAAATAATAGAAATAGATTTAGATAGTGAATGAGATATAGAATGAAAGCTTATTGAGTCTATTTTCATATGAAAGAAACAGAGTAAATAAATGAGTTGTATTTTATGAGATATTTAAATTTTGGTAAGATAGAGTCAGAGTGATTTCTGAATCCCCTATTCTGAATTTATAAATTCACTAAAAATTGTAAAAAAATAATTAGGAGTTATAATTTATATATATAGATTTCTTATTGAGTCTAATTTTAATAGAAATAAACGGCATGGTTATTTTAATTCTGTACAGGGAGAAAATTAATTCGTAAAACAGGGGAAATTTTAACTAATAAAATGTACTAATTGGCTAGACCAAAAATTCTGAAACAAATTTTGTAAGAAGATATATGAGTCTAGTTTCAGAGAAAATTTAAGGATTTTAATTTCAAGTTTCGTAACTTGAGTTATGATTCATTTAGTGACTATGATGCAGATGGACAGTTTATTTATGAAAGATGAAATAAATTGTTTTGATTTGTTTAAGTGATCGGAAAATTTTTATTGATTCTAGTTTGTTCCCGAACTGTTTCAATTTCATGTTTTAGGGTCTCGAGGACCCATTTTAGGGATATATTGAATGAATGAAACTAAATTAATTTTAAAAGCAAATTTTTATGACCCAAATTAGTAAGCTAAGTCCGGTAACGCCTCGTGCTCGACTCCGGCGAAGGTCTCGGGGAAGGGGTGTTACAATATTGATTCATTTTCAATAAAATCATATAATAACATTCAATTTAATCAATATTATACATAGTATAGTTCATACGAACTTACTTGGAAAAATTGCAAAAAATGTTAAAGTACAAGGGCATTTTGGTAATTTTCCATTCTCCTCAAATTTTCGCTTGATCTTGATCTAAATAAATAATTTCATTCAATCTATTAATTTAGACAGTAAAACAGTGTATTTCATGCAATTTAGTATTTTTGACATTTTTACAAAATTGCCCCTAAAATTTTACTTCTAATCAATTTAGTCTCTGAGCCTAAAACATGCACATTAAACATTTTTATCCAATACAACTCATTTATGCAACAATTTCACAACAAATCCTTGTATTTTTTATTATTTCAACAATTTAGTCTCTAATCAGAAAATTCATCAAAATCACTTAAAAAATACTTTTAAATATCAACCAACATTTCAAATTCATCATTTAACATAAAAAATCACAAGATTCATCAATGGCAGCATTCACAATCTTTAACAGTTTCAAAATCAAAGGTACGGGCTAGCTGGACCTAGTTCCAACGATCTCAAAAATATAAAAATTATTAAAAATTAGCTTCATGCTTCCGTGGACATTCGATTGATGAAGAAGAAAACCAAAAAGATGATAAGAATTTAGCCTTTTGTTTTTATTTAATTTAATTTAATTTATCAAATTACCATTTTAACATTGGTTAATAATTAAATAAAACACCAAATTATGCCCACAATTGTCCACGAACTCCTTGAATGGTTTAATTACCATTTAAGTCCCTTTACCTTTATTCAATAATCCATTTAATCACTCAAATCAAATTGTGATCAAATTTTACATACTTTACAATTTAGTCCTTTTTAATTAATTAACTATCGAAACATTAAAATTTCTTAACGAAACTTTAATACCACCTTAATGGAACTCCGTAAATATTTATAAAAATATTTACGGCTCAATTTATAAAAACAAGGTCTCGATACCTCATTTTCTAAAATGACTTGACCTTAGGGTCTTACCCTTGAACTTAATAAATTGCTTAAATAACATAAATTATCAAATAAAAAACCTTTTAAATATCACAAATGACTCGTAAATATTAAATAATAACATTTACGACTTACTCGTTGGATTTGGTAGTCTCGAAACCACTGTTTCTGACACCACTAAAAAACAGGCTATTACATTACTCCTGTTGGATATAAAGACTCAAACTTCCAAACTTATAAAGATTCGAGGAAATCGATGTCGAGAAACGTACTTGTTCTAGGCTGTGGAGCCATAGTATGGAGAAGTGTAAAACAAACTTGCATTGCAGACTCTACTTTGAAGGTCAAGTATGTGGCTACTTTTGAGGCAACGAAAGAAACAATTGGCTTCAAAAGTTCTTAACTAATCTTGAAGTCATTCTTGGTATGGAAAAAGTTATAATACTGTATTGTTATAACAGTGTTGTAATAGCTAATACCAAGGAAATTATAAGTCACAAAAGGACGAAACACATTGATTGGAAGCATCTCTTGATACTCGAGGTAGTTCTCGAAAGAGTTGTAGATGTGATGCAGTAGCTTCTGAGGATAACCTTGCTGATCCATTTACTAAGACTCTTGTAACTAGGAGTTTTAACAAACACATTGTGGAAATGAGAATACGAAACATGAAATATTTACATCACTAGAGCAAGTGGGAGATTGTTGGGAAATGTGCCCATATTAAAGTGAACATGTAACTATTTTCTTTTTATTTAAACGATGAATAAATAATAAAGTTAATTCACATTTCACTATTATGTATTTTGTTTTTTTTAATTCATATTTTGCATGCATAGCAAAATTTTGACAAGCAAATATTAGCTCATTGATTGTCTAAGTTCAAACTGAAGATAAGTGACATTGTAAGAATTTTTACACTGCGAGAAAGACAACTTACTTCAGTAGATAATCTAAATGAGTCTGTAATCCCATAAAATAGTCAAAATAAACATTTGATTCAAATATTGAGAATGATTATTATGTCTGCTACAATTCTAATTGAGGAGATGACTAGTCTTGGCTATCGAAGCAGTTGACTCCACAGGTAGAGACATAGATGTATTCATTTGTAGAATGATACATTGGACTGGACCCAAGATGAATTAATTCTGAATCTGTTTGTGAATTAATTCACTTGTGATGTTCATAGTGTGATTTACCTAAATCATGAGTTAGTCACTAATCATGCTTATGCAACTTATGTACTTTGATCTAAGTGGAGGTTTATGCTCTAAAGATGATCGAGCCAATTGTTGGTATGTTGGGTACATGAATTGTGTATGACATGGATTTACTAGCAACAGTAGAATTCATAGCTCAATTAAATAGTTAATGATATCCTCTCATTGGCATTGTGTGGATTGATAAATATAGAACATGGCCACGGGTTGCTTATGCTCGAACAATCAATTCATCAAAGCCATTTTTTGACAATAATCATATTAATCATTAAGAACCACAATGGTGACAATGAGATACAATAGGATAGTATTCAGTGAACGGATTTAACTTAAAGGAATCAATGATATCATATAAGGGTAACACTCACATGATGAGGTCATTGGACAAAGCAGTTGGATGATTAAGTAATTGCAAATTATTAAGGAATCAAGGATACATGGTACTACTTGTGGACTGACTCCATGATTAAGTAATTGCAAATTATCGGAACGATGCTTATGGACATAATTGCAATAACTAGAGCCTAATAGTATATGTCCGATTAGTCCCTCTGCTAGCTCAACAAAAGCTTGATCGGGCTACATTTTAATAAGAAGAAAATTCTACAACTTTGGAAATAATTTAATTGAGTTGATTTATTCAATGTGGAATTAAATTAGGTGGTCATGAGAATTGTTCAACTAGAGAATTTGATTAAATAATTTTCTTGAAAAATTATTTGGAAAATCTAAGTGATTTTTGAAAAAATTAAGTTCGATCAAGTAAAATTAAATTAATCAAATTAATTAAAATTAATATGATATTTTTATAAATAATTTTTCAAGTTAGAAAATTGGCCTAATGGGTAATTGAACTTTAAAATTAGACCTGAGATCATAATTGGGCCCAAGAGCCCAAAACCGAGACTAAGACTCAAAAATTGGTCAAATCGAGCTCGGTATGTGAAACCCGACCGATGGTCCAACCGGTGCCTAGACCAAACTGATTGAATCATCACTAAGACCAAACGAGCAATAAACGAATTGACTCAAGGTGCAGTAAGTGGGTCGCACCTGCACCACCAAACACGGCGATGCCGATGGCGGTTGGTCTTCAATGGTTGAGCAATAGTAGAGTTAGTCTCCTACTGGGACTCTATTAGAGAATTTGATTTTAGATTAACAATTCCAAAATAATATTATTTTAATAATTTAATGTTAAATTTACTTTAATACTTATCTTTGTAATATTTTATTAATTTAATATTAAAGTGATTATCTTAATATTAAATTTAATTTAATATTATCTTCTAGATAAATATTAAATTATTTTAATAAGATTTAATGTTAAATTAATATAATATTTATCAAGATAAATATTAGATAAAATGATTAAGTTTAATCATAGTTGAGTTCCCTAAACTCTACTTATATAAAGAAAGTCACACACTTGAATTCAAGAGAAAGTTATAGAGAGAAAATTATCTGAAGAGATTACTTCAGAAATTTCTAGAGATATTTTTCTTATTTACAACTTAGCCTAAAATTTTAAAGAAATTAAAAAATTACCCCATTGTTATTTTTTTGAAAAATTTATTTGAAGCGAGCCCACACTCTGCAAATGTGAGCTTGAAGATAGCATGAAGACTACTCGGTTGAAGCGCTCATCCTAGACGAAATGAAAAGGTACAATTTTGATTAAATGTTTATTACTTTAGATATCACAACCAAGATCTTGTTGTAGAAAATTTTTTAAAACTCTGTTTTCCCTAAATTTAATTTCTGGTGCATTTTTTTGTAACACCCTTTACCTATATTCAACGTCAGAACAGGGTACGAGGCATTACCGAACTTAAACACAAGTAAACATACAATTCCGAGTCATAAATTTGGCATCAAATTAAAACTTTTCAGCAACCAATCATATCGTTCCTAAATCGAGCCTACAAGGCCCAAAACATGCTTTGGAAGTGATTCGGGACTAAACTGTGAATTTTAGAAAATTTTTCATGTTTTAAAGGCCACACGCTGGTGTGGCTTGGGACATGCATGTGTGGGCAGGTCGTGTGGTCACACACGCCTGTGTCCCTAACCTTTGTAACTCTCTATTTGTCACCCAAGAACAAATTAAAGTCATACCCCCATGACACATGCCCATGTCCCGAGGCCGTGTCCTTCACACGGCTGAGACACACAGCTGTGTACCATACCCGTGTGCTCGATACTGAGCATTCTATTTTGCAACAAATTAGGTGCAGGAGACACACGGCTGGAACACACGCCCATGGGGCTGACCGTGTGTCACACATAACCTAGACATACGCCTGTGTGTCTACCTGTATGGACAAAAACAAGGCTATTTACCAAGCCATTTTGTCACCTTCACTTGCACACATCTGCACAACACCACATGGCACAAATTCAAGCATGTAAGAGCAACCAAACAATCATAACCAAGATAATAACATGTCGTTCTCATTCCATTATTAATCATACTTAAAAAATCAACCTCTCCACATCAAATTATACAAGATTCCACATTCACAAATGACATTAAGACAAATATACTCATAACCAACATTAGCCAACTTCCAAGGCTATATACAAAATGAGCCATGAACCATTATAAGCCAACATATATGACCAAAAGACCAAGTCCTTATACATGCCATAAATTCAAAATACTTGAATTCATTAATACCCAAAATGATAGCTTGATAGTGTGATAGGATCTCCAGCGATCTCTAACCCGAGCTAGCATGAGAAAGGAAGGAGGGTAAGCTATTTAGCTTAGTAAGTCCGTATGAACATAATAAGCAACTTTTACCAATCGTTTACCAAGTCCAACAATATAAACACAAGATAATATAAATTACCATAAAGCTCACAGTTATAACTTATTCAGTCACATTGTTTGCTCTATCGATTTGTGAGCATAATTTAACATGACTTGACATTAGCCTAACAACCATAATCTCTCCATTACAACAGATTACCACAATCAACCAATCATATCAAACCTCATAATAAACATACACATTAATTATGAGTATTCACATTTCAAACATATATTTTAACATCTTTCCATTGTTTAAAACTCATATCCTTCGATAATCATTTTAATACGTGATTATGCCAATCTTTTCTTTTTCTCATATCCGATAAATCACAATTTGTGTGAATAAAACATGCTATATCTTAACTCAATTTGGCCCGAAAGCCAATTACACGATCACCAACCGAATTTACTATGTATTTCATGCATCACAAGTATGGACCAATAATCACAAGGCTTTCACAAACACTTTATCGTGGAAACCATGAACTCAAATTTCATGAAATCACTGCGTATAAAATTTATGTACATACCTGTGCTAATTCGTAATACTTACATGCTCTTTCTCTTCTTTGACTTACCCGTGGAATTTCCCGTTGAACCACATAGAATGCTAAAGGATACTCGGGAATCTCATACACACAGTACCTTACCAATGCTATGTCCCAGATATGGTCTTACATGAAATCTCGTATCGAGGCCAATAGCCTAGCTATGGTCTTACACCCAGTCTCATGTCAATGTCATATCCCAAATATGGTCTTACATGTAATCTTAGTAACCCTAATGTCATGACATTTGTATCCTATCTATTCCTAAGGTTCAACCGGGTCTTACGCTATATCAAATCTCTATTGGTCATTTTCGTAGTATTGTATTCAATAGCATTCACATTTCATTTCAATAATATGACATTAACTGCAATTATATCAATTGAGCATTTATACATACATAATTTAATGCTTATTAAACATACGAACTTACCTCAGTATAAAATAGGCGAAAATGCCCTATCTTCAGATACTCGTTTTTCCCCCGTTCTAATTCTGAACCTCATTTTTCTTGATCTATAATATCACATTTAACTTATTTAATTATTATACTATTCAAATCAGCCCAAAATCACATTATGGCAAAAAATACATTTTTGCCCCTAAAGTTTCACATTTGTACAATTTAGTCTCTAGGCTCGTAAAATGAAATGTATTCAATTTCTTCAGTACCCATGCATAGCCGAACCTTATAAATGCTTATAGTAGCCCACATTTTTCATTTAACCACACTTTAACACCCAATTTACAACTTTTTCCAAATAGGTCCTTTTTGACATTTTTACCGAAAATCACTTAGCAAAAGTTGTTTGTCTAATAACTAACATGTATTTTCTATCATTAAACATCAAAATATACACATGTCTAACATTGGTCAAACTCTAGGCCTTTATCATTCCTCAAATTAGAGCTAGAAATAGGTAGATCATGTTACAAGGATTTAAAAAACATAAAAATCATTAAAAACGGGGCTAGAATGGACTTACAATCGAGCTTGGAAGCTTGAAAAACCCTAGCCATGGTTTTCTCTTGTAAATTTCAGCCATGAGAGGAAGATGGACAAAAATTGGCTTTTATTTTGGCTTTTTAATTCATTTAATTACCAAATTACTAAAATGCCCTTAATGAAAAAATTTAGAAACATACTTAACCATGTCCATTTTTTGTCCACCAACTTAACCAATGGTCTAATTGCCAGTTAAGAACTCACATTTTGCACTTATTACAATTTAGTCCTTTTGACTAAATTGAGTGCCCAAACGTCAATGTTTTAACGAAATTTTCATAAAATTATTGCATAAAACTGTAGACCATAAAAATATAATAAAAATAAGTTTTCTATGTTGGATTTGTGGTCCCAAAACCACTATTCTGACTAGACTTAAAATCGGACTGTTACATTTTCAAACTCATTTTTTTCCAACAGTAGTCATGTATGTCATATATTAAGTTCATCAGTAACAGTAGTCATGCTGATCATCCAAAAAAAAAACATAATGGTACTAGTAACAGTAATAGTGTATCAATAATCCAATGATAGTAAACATGTATCATCACATATCATGCATATATAATAACAATTTAGTCAATCAGATCATGGATTCCAATATTATTCATAATATTAGGGACTCAATTGAAAGAGATAAAATAATAAAAATAGTTTGGGGACTAATTAGGGACTAAATTGAACATTTCTTAAATTTTTGGGCAAAACTGTGAAATGGGGGCACACGGTCGTGTAGTTAGGTCATGTTTGATGCTTCAAGCTGTATGGAGGGATTACACGACTGTGTGACTAGGTCGTGTAACAGATTGTGGCCATTTGGAAATTGAAAAATAAAGCTACAGGGGAGACACAGCCGTGTGGCAGGTCGTGTTGAAGTTTCTTGGTCTATTCGTATGGTCCACACACCCATGTGGCCCTATTTCTAGACATGGTTTGCCCCGATTTACTTGTAAGAGAACACATACCTTTCAATGGGAGTTTGATCAATGTTCCTCGTGATCAAATCTGATTCGATTCACCTAAATCAGGTCCTTCAATTTGGGTATCAAGATTCAACAATATTAATGAAAGATTTTGGCAAAAACCATAAAAGATCATTTGATTAATCGCAAGAATATCCTTAGATAGAAATTTTATAAAGATTCAAGATCAAACATTGGGATTAAGTCATACTTATCGATTCCTAGCAAAATTTAATGTTGTTACTAATGGAAATTACAAATCTGGCGGAAAATGATTCAAACAGTATTTCAAACGGTAATTGTAACAGCCCGTTTTTAGTCAAATCAGAACTGTGGTTTTGGGACCACTAATATAAAGTTGAAATAATTATTTTATTATTATTTTAATGCTTATAGCATGATAGTATGATTGTGTGAAAATTTCATTAAGAAATTTTATTGTTTGAATGGTTAATTTGATAAAAAGGATTAAATCGCGTAAAATGCAAGAGTGATGTTCTAATAGCTAAAGGTATTAAATGGCTATGAAATTAAACAGTGAAGGTCCTTTTGTGGTAAATATACCATTGTTAATATGAGTGGACATTTTTGGACTTATATTCAGTGAATTTAATGAATTATATTAAAGGTTAAAAAGGTAATTTAGTAAATTAGATAAGTAAAATAATAAAACAAGAAAGTTATCATCTTTGTTTAGTTTCTTCCACCGAAATTAAGAAGATAGAAACTCCATGGATGCATGTTATGTTTGGCCAAGCTTCCTAGCTCAATAGGTGAGTGAATTTTGTTACGTTTTTAATGATTTCTATGTTTTTAAGATAGTTGCAACTTAATGTAGCTAACCCAGGGACTATTTTGAAAAACTGTTAAAGGTTTAGGGTTTTTCCATTGATGAATCTATATTTTTTTATGTTTAATGGTAGAAAATATATGCTTGTTGATAGATAAACAACATTTGTTAAGTCATTTTTAGTAAAATGTCCAATTAGGGATTAAATTGTGAAATGTGTAAATTTTGTGCTTAAATTGTGAAATAAATAAAAAATATGGACTGCTAGGGACCTAATTGAAATTCGGCTAGCATGGGTTTAGGTTGAATTGCATGAATTTTTATTTTTATGAGATAAGAACTAAATTGTAAAAATGTGAATTATTAGTGGTAAAAGTGTAAATTTCCTTAATGTGTATTTTGGACTAAATTTAATAGAATGATAATTAAATAATTAATTTTGATTATATTTAGATCAAGAAAAGCAAAATATGGATTTAGATCGGGGAAAGAACAAGGTTTCAAACTAATCGACTCATTTCTTCATTTTGCATTCGAGGTAAGTTCATATGTAATAAGCATTGTTATCATTATGTTTTAAATGCTTTAATATTGCATAAATTGTGAATATGACCTTACAGACATATTTGACGAAGATTCGGCAAATGAGAAACCCCTGTTAAAACTTAGGAATAGATTAGGATACAAATGACATGTCATTAGGGGTTATGTCATTAGGTGTTGGTCCGTATGTCCTACTGGTGGCTGAGTTATCCAGCATGTGTTGCGGATTCTCGTCAGCTTGTGTGAGAAGACCCATTGATAGCTCGAGAGTGAATATTATATGTGATATGAGATTGAGATAGCTTCGGCTATATATGTGGCACTTAGGGTGCGAGTGTGACAGCCCAAAGTTGACCCTAGTCGGGAAGTGGTTTCGGGACCGCTAAACCGAGTCACCGAAACGTTTGAATGTGATACTTATTGTCTAGAATATGTAATTATGAATGTGTGAAAATTTCAAGCTTCAATTTGGTTGATTTCATGTGAATTTAGTCAATAGGACTTATGTGAGAAAATTCTAAAATGTGATAGGTCAATGTGTGAGGACCTATTAGTGCATGTGGACAAAGGGGGGGACTTGCATGTCAAATTCCCCCCCTAATGAGTAGTGGCCGGCCATGACAAAGAATGATGGGCAAAACATGTCATGAAACATGTTTTGTTAGTGGAAGAATAAAATAAGGAGTATGGGTAATAAAGAAATGGAAACAAAAGAAAAAAAAATGTGTGTGTAGTGTTTGTCCCCCCCCCCATTGCCGTGAGCTAAAGAAGAGAAAGGGGGAATTTTGTTCATCCTTTTCTCATCTTCATGCTTGCCAAAACTAGAAAGAAAAACAAAGAAAAATTTTCTCATCCTTTGGTTCATCCTTGGCCAAAAATTTTAAGGAGGAAAGAAGAAGAAAGGTGAAGAGATTCGGCCATGCATGTAGCTAGGCTAAGGTATGTTTGATGATGTTCCATGAGAGGCATGCATGTTTTAGTTGTTAGCTTGAGTTCTACCTAACCCATGGTCTAAATCTTGCTATGTGATGGAAATGGCACTTGACCATGGATGCATCATTCTTGGTTGATGTTTGATGTTGTGGTGTTGAGGCATGAGGATGAGTTAAGATTCGGCCTAGGTGGAGGTTGTGTTAATGCCATTGCATGCAAAATATGAAGCTTGTTAATGATGCATGTGATGATGGCTTGATGATTCTTGAACCTCCTTTTTAGCATTTTTGTGTGAGCACATATGTGCATTGGTTGCTAAATGGAGAAGAATCGGCTAGCAAGATGTGTGCTAAGGCCGAATGTAACTTTGCATGTTAATGAGCAATGCATGTGTTAAATTGATGAAAAGGGGGAGGATGCTTTACTAGTGTGTATATGTGTGTATTAAGTGTTGAAATCGACCCCAAAAATGGACATGCATATTCGGCCAAGGGGAAAGAAATTAGCTAGTATGTAGTGTTGATGCATGATTTTTGCATGTATGAGACTTTAATGTCTAATGTATAAATATGGGCTAAGTGCCTTGTGTTCATCTTTTGATGCCTAAATGATGAAATCAATTTATTTGTTTGACTAAGCTCAAGAGCAAAGGGGAAATAAAACCGATAAAGGGAAGGAAAAAGTGGTTGAATAGCTAGCGGAATCGTTCGACAACACCCGAGGTAAGTTCTTGAGTAAGAGAGCTTAAATTTCGATGTGATTAAATCATGCTCTATGTGTGGCTATTGAGCCGAATGTGCAAGGACAATATGTGCCTTGTGTTTGAGTTTCGTAAACGAAAATGAAATATGAATGTGCCATGAATTATTGTTAGATGTGCATGATTAATTGAATGCTGTCCGGGCTAAGTCCCGAAGGCTTTGTGCTAAGTGAATATATCCGGATTAAGATCCGAAGGCCTTTGTGCGAGATACTAAATCCGGGTTAAGTCCCGAAGGCATTCGTGCGAGTTATTAAATCCGGGTTAAGTCCCGAAGGCATTCGTGCGAGTTATTAAATCCGGGTTAAGTCCCGAAGGCATTCGTGCGAGTTGTTAAATCCGGGTTAAGTCCCGAAGGCATTCGTGCGAGTTGTTAAATCCGGGCTATGTCCCGAAGGCATTTGAACGAGGAGCTATATCCGGTTAAATCCCGAAGGTACGTGATTTGGTAATGAATGAGCTTGCTGTAAAATTCCAGCGAATACTCGAAAAACATCCCAATATGGGGATATGTTACGTATGTGTTAAATTTAATCGAGCCCTTACAAATAAATGTTCGCTCAGTTGATAAACGAGCTACCGGCCTTCGGCCGAGTTAGTTTATTGTGTATGTACATAAGGGTTGTTAATGTTGTGAAGCAAGTTTGATATCGGTAAATTGCTTATTATGAAATATTCCGTATAGCTAAATGTGTGCTATTCTTTGTGCATGCTGGAATTCCTTGCTCAAACTTACTAAGCATAAATTGCTTACTCGTTACATTGCTCCTCTGTTTTATAGATTTTTGGTTCTCCAGCTATCGGACTCGGGATCTTGAAGTCGAAGTCACCCACACTATCAAAGGCTCTTTTGGGTACTATTTTGGTTGAATTTTGATATGGCATGTATAGGACTACCCATTGTTGTCTTTCGAGTACTTTATGAAATGTATAAGTGTACAGCCATGCGAAAATGGCTTGTAGAAGTGGAGTATGGCATTAGACCATTCGTATTTATGAATGTATAGATGGTTTCATGATGTAACTATAGTTGGAATGGAAGTGTTGAGCAAATGACCAGCCACTAGAATGGCTAAGTATGATCATATGTGGGCTTATGTATGACAAGGCCCTAGTTGGTCCATGAAACCCCAAATTAGGTAAGGTTTACTTTGAAAACAGAAGCTGATAGCAGCAGTGGTGTGGATTGGAAAAATCACAAGAATTCGTAGGAGTGGAATTAAATAGTGAATAAATTATGTAATCGAACCTTGATGAATCTACTTTCATATGGAAGTAACGAAACAATCATAGGAACAGTACAGTAAGAGATATTCGGGTTCTTGTGGAACAGGGCCAGAACAGTTTCTGGATTCCCTGTTCCGACTTTGGAAATTCACTATAAATTGAACAGAGATAATTAGGGGTCATACCATATATGTATGGATTCCTCTCTGAGTCTAGTTTCCATAGAAACAAACGGTATCAGCATTGAAGGTCTGTGCAGAGAGATATCCCAGTCGTAATGGGAAAAGGTCAGTGTAGTCGACCCCTGTAACATGGGAGACTTTGACTAATAAACTGTACTAATTGGCAAGACCAAAAATTCTAGAAAAAAATACATAGGTGGGGACATGAGTCTAGTTTCGGGGAAAAATCACAAAACTGATTTTCGAGTTGTGAAACTCAAGATATGATTTTTGAAGCGACTAGTACTCAGACTGGGCAGTGTCTGGAAAAATTTTTCAAAGCTTGTTGACATCTCGTGTCCGACTCCGGTGTCGGTCTCGGGTTCGGGGTGTTACATTTTATTGGTATCAGAGCCAGGTTTAGTCGATTCTAGGACTACCGTAATGTGTTGGGTCTAGCTATACATGCCATTTTATGTGATTACTTGATAGTGTGGTGATTTCCGACAATTGTAAATGTGTTTATAGTAATGGATCCCGATCGTGACCGAGAGGTAGCTGATGATCTTGAGAGTGTAGCGCCTGCTCCCGCACAAGGGACAGTGCCGGCAGACTCTCAACCTAATGCTAGTAATCCGAATGATGAAGCTAGACAAGCATTCTATAGCGTGATGAATGATTGGTTTAACCAATACATTCGAACTAATATGGCTGTTCCACAACCTCCATTCCCGACAAATACTACCCCCGCACCTACAATACCACCGGTAACGGACCAAATAAGGTCAAATAAGCCCCCAGTTGACAGAATTCGAAAACATGGGGCTACTGAATTTAAGGCTATGGATAGCGATGATGCCGAGCAAGCTAAATTTTGGCTGGACAACACTATCCGGGTACTCGATGAGCTATCTTGTACACCCGATGAATGCCTAAAGTGTGCTATCTCCTTGCTACGTGATTCTGCCTACTATTGGTGGAGTACTCTGACTTCTATTGTGCCCCGAGAGCAAGTAACTTGGGAGTTTTTCCAAACTGAGTTTCGGAAAAAGTATATCAGTCAGAGATTTGTTGATCAAAAAACGGAAGGAATTTCTTGAGCTTAAGCAAGGCTCCATGTCGGTTACTGATTACGAGCGAAAATTTGTTAGACTTAGCAAATACGCTCGGGAATGTGTTTCGTCCGAAGCTATTATGTGTAAACGCTTTGAGGATGGGCTGAATGAAGATATAAAGATGTTCGTTGGCGTTCTTGAAATACGAGAGTTCGTGGTACTTGTTGAACGAGCTTGTAAAGCCGAAGAGCTTAGAAAAGAAAAGCAAAGAGTTGATGAGGGAACTGGAGAGTTTCGTAAAAGATCCTCGGGAAGGTCTCTTCAACAGACATCGAAGAGATTTCGAGATGATGCGGGCCAGTTTAGAGGCACTTCGGGCCTTTTTGGACGAGATCGTGATCGACCCCCTGTGGGTACACGAGGCATTTCGGTCGCCAGTGTTGGGAATGAACGTCGAGACAGGACGAAATGCCGATATTGCGGTAAATGGCATTCGGGGAGTTGTAGATTTCCTGACCGCTCCTGTTACAAATGCGGATCAGTGGACCACTTCATTAAAGATTGCCTGAGGTTGTCGGGACAGAATGCAAATCAGAGTGGGAGACCGGGTGCTACCACTGCTCGAGGTAGACCATCTGGAAATATGGGCAATGCTGGTGGTGGTCAGAGAGGATCTAGTGATGATATAACCAGATCCGAAGCCCGTGCGCCTGCTAGAGCTTATGCTATACGTGCCCGCGAGGATGCTTCTTCGCCTGATGTTATTACCGGTACATTCACCCTCTTTGATACTAATGTAATTGCTTTGATTGACCCCGGTTCTACTCATTCTTACATATGTGAAACCTTAGCATCCAGTAAGACTTTACCTATTGAGTCTACTGAGTTCGTAATTCGGGTGTCAAATCCCTTGGTCGTTACGTGCTTGTCGACAAAGTGTGTAAGAAATGTCCCCTGGAAATTCGAGGTTCCTGTTTTCCAGCGGACTTGATGCTTTTGCCGTTTGATGAATTTGATGTTATCCTTGGGTTGGATTGGTTGACCGCGCATGATGCGATTGTGAATTGCAAGAGCAAGACTATTGATTTGAGGTGCGCAAATAACGAAGTAGTCCGAATTGAGTCTGCGGACTTGGAGGGGATGCCAGATGTAATATCAGCAATGTTGGCACAGAAATATGTAAGAAAAGGGTGCGAAGCATACCTTGTATATGTGCTTGATGACAAAGAATTAGAAAAGAAACCCGAATCTGTGCCGGTGGTTTGTGAATACCCAGATGTTTTTCCGGAAGAATTACCGGGTTTACCACCTGTTCGGGAGGTAGAGTTTGGTATTGAGCTTGTACCTGGGACTACGCCGATTTTGATAGCTCCGTATCGTATGGCACCAACTGAGTTAAAGGAGTTGAAAGCTCAGTTGCAAGAACTGACGGATAGAGGTTTCGCTCGACCAAGTTTCTCACCTTGGGGTGCACCAGTATTGTTCGTGAAAAAGAAGGACGGAACCATGAGGTTGTGCATTGACTATCGTCAGCTGAATAAAGTGACGATAAAGAACAAATATCCGTTGCCGCGCATCGATGATTTGTTCGACCAACTGAAGGGAGCCTCAGTGTTCTCAAAAAATAGATTTGAGATCGGGCTATTATCAGTTGCGAATTCGAGATCCAGATATTCCCAAAACTGCCTTCAGAACGAGATATGGTCACTACGAATTCTTAGTGATGCCGTTTGGGCTCACTAATGCCCCTGCAGTATTTATGGATTTGATGAATCGGATCTTCAGACCGTATTTGGATCAGTTCGTAGTTGTGTTCATTGATGACATTTTGGTCTATTCAAGAGATGAGACCGAACATGCTGAGCATCTGAGGCTAGTGCTGCAAATTTTGCGGGATAAGCAGTTATATGCTAAGTTCAGTAAGTGTGAGTTCTGGTTAAGAGAGGTTAGCTTCTTGGGTCATGTGGTATCCGCGTCGGGTATTCGAGTTGACCCGAACAAAATTTCAGCCATACTTGACTGGAAACCTCCGAGAAATATTACTGAAGTTCGGAGCTTTTTGGGGCTCGCCGGTTATTACCGACGATTTGTGAAAGGTTTCTCGATGATAGCCACACCAATGACGAAGCTACTTCAAAAGGATGTTAAGTTCGAGTGGACGGAGAAATGTCAGAAAAGTTTCAACCAACTGAAAACTCATTTGACTGAAGCTCCAATTTTGGTGCAACCCGAATCAGGTAAAGAGTTTGTCATTTATAGTGACGCATCCCTACTTGGGTTGGGTTGCGTATTGATGCAAGAAGGTCGAGTCGTGGCCTATGCGTCGAGACAATTGAAGCCTCACGAGAGGAATTATCCGACCCATGATCTCGAACTAGCTGCCATCGTGTTTGCTTTAAAAATATGGCGACATTATCTGTTTGGTGAGAAGTGCCATGTATTTTCGGATCACAAAAGTCTCAAATATTTGATGACTCAACGAGACTTGAATCTGCGACAAAGACGTTGGCTTGAGTTGTTGAAAGATTACGAGCTTGTCATTGATTACCACCCGGGAAAGGCTAACGTGGTTGCGGACGCCTTAAGCCGGAAGTCATTGTTTGCTTTACGAGCGATGAACGTGCATTTGTCTGTTCTACCAGACAGTGTGTTAGTAGCTGAATTAAAAGCTAAACCATTATTGACTCACCAAATTCGTGAAGCTCAGAAAGTCGATGATGAATTGGTTGCAAAACGGGTTAAGTGTTTTTCGAACGAGGAATCGGAGTTTCAAATTGATGATGATGATTGTTTGAGGTTTAGAAATCGTTTGTGTGTTCCAAGGAATTCGGAACTCATTTCGATGATTCTGAACGAAGCCCATGGTAGCCAAATGTCATTTCACCCGGGGAGTACGAAAATGTACAACGATTTGAAACGTTGATTTTGGTGGCATGGTATGAAACGAGACATCTCCGACCTTGTTTCGAGATGTTTAATATGTCAACAAGTGAAAGAGGAACATCAAGTGCCTTCAAGATTACTTCAGCCGATCATGATACCCGAGTGGAAATGGGATCGAGTCACAATGGACTTTGTGTCCGGACTGCCATTGCCAACTAGTAAGAAGGATGCGATTTGGGTTGTTGTCGATAGACTGACTAAGTCGGCTCACTTTATCCCCGTGTGTATGGATTTTTCATTGGATAGACTAGCTGAATTGTACGTTTCTCAAATTGTGAGATTACACGGGGTACCTGTTTCTATCGTGTCGGATAGAGATCCGAGATTCACCTCACGATTTTGGAAGGAATTGCAAGAAGCTCTGGGTACCAAACTGCATTTTAGCACTGCTTTTCACCCCTAAACCGATGGTCAATCCGAGCGGATAATTCAGATACTTGAGGATATGTTGAGATGTTGCATCCTCGAGTTCAGTAGTTCCTGGGAACGGTATTTACCTTTGATTGAATTCGCTTACAACAATAGTTTTCAATCAAGTATTAAGATGGCACCTTACGAGGCTTTGTACGGTCGTAAATGCCGTACACCATTGTTTTAGACCGAGCTCGGTGAAAGTAAAATTTTCGGAGTTGATTTGATTAGAGATGCTGAACAGAAAGTAAAGGTAATCCGTGAAAGTCTGAAGGTAGCCACGGATCGTCAGAAATCGTACGCAGATTTGAAACGAAAAGACATCGAGTATCAGGTGGGAGACAAAGTGTTCCTTAAGGTTTCACCTTGGAAAAAGATACTCAGGTTCGGCCGTAAGGGCAAGTTGAGCCCAAGATTCATTGGGCCGTACGAAATCTCCGAACGAGTTGGTCCGGTTGCGTATAGATTGATTTTGCCCCCGGAGCTTGAAAAGATTCATGACGTCTTTCATGTTTCGATGCTTCGACGCTATCGATCTGATCCATCACACATAATTAGCCCATCGGAGGTTGAAATTCAAGTCGACATGAGCTATGAAGAAGAACCGATGCGTATCCTAGCTCGTGAAGTGAAGGAGTTGCGAAACAAAAGAGTTCCGCTAGTAAAGGTGTTATGGCTCAAACACGGGATCGAGGAAGCTACTTGGGAGACCGAGAGCTCGATGAAAGAACGATACCCAAACCTATTTACCGGTAAGATTTTCGGGGACGAAAATTTCTTAAGTGGGGGAGAGTTGTGACAGCCCAAAGTTGACCCTAGTCGGGAAGTGGTTTCGGGACCGCTAAACCGAGTCACCGAAACGTTTGAATGTGATACTTATTGTCTAGAATATGTAATTATGAATGTGTGAAAATTTCAAGCTTCAATTTGGTTGATTTCATGTGAATTTAGTCAATAGGACTTATGTGAGAAAATTCTAAAATGTGATAGGTCAATGTGTGAGGACCTATTAGTGCATGTGGACAAAGGGGGGGACTTGCATGTCAAATTCCCCCCCTAATGAGTAGTGGCCGGCCATGACAAAGAATGATGGGCAAAACATGTCATGAAACATGTTTTGTTAGTGGAAGAATAAAATAAGGAGTATGGGTAATAAAGAAATGGAAACAAAAGAAAAAAAAATGTGTGTGTAGTGTTTGTCCCCCCCCCCATTGCCGTGAGCTAAAGAAGAGAAAGGGGGAATTTTGTTCATCCTTTTCTCATCTTCATGCTTGCCAAAACTAGAAAGAAAAACAAAGAAAAATTTTCTCATCCTTTGGTTCATCCTTGGCCAAAAATTTTAAGGAGGAAAGAAGAAGAAAGGTGAAGAGATTCGGCCATGCATGTAGCTAGGCTAAGGTATGTTTGATGATGTTCCATGAGAGGCATGCATGTTTTAGTTGTTAGCTTGAGTTCTACCTAACCCATGGTCTAAATCTTGCTATGTGATGGAAATGGCACTTGACCATGGATGCATCATTCTTGGTTGATGTTTGATGTTGTGGTGTTGAGGCATGAGGATGAGTTAAGATTCGGCCTAGGTGGAGGTTGTGTTAATGCCATTGCATGCAAAATATGAAGCTTGTTAATGATGCATGTGATGATGGCTTGATGATTCTTGAACCTCCTTTTTAGCATTTTTGTGTGAGCACATATGTGCATTGGTTGCTAAATGGAGAAGAATCGGCTAGCAAGATGTGTGCTAAGGCCGAATGTAACTTTGCATGTTAATGAGCAATGCATGTGTTAAATTGATGAAAAGGGGGAGGATGCTTTACTAGTGTGTATATGTGTGTATTAAGTGTTGAAATCGACCCCAAAAAATGGACATGCATATTCGGCCAAGGGGAAAGAAATTAGCTAATATGTAGTGTTGATGCATGATTTTTGCATGTATGAGACTTTAATGTCTAATGTATAAATATGGGCTAAGTGCCTTGTGTTCATCTTTTGATGCCTAAATGATGAAATCAATTTATTTGTTTGACTAAGCTCAAGAGCAAAGGGGAAATAAAACCGATAAAGGGAAGGAAAAAGTGGTTGAATAGCTAGCGGAATCGTTCGACAACACCCGAGGTAAGTTCTTGAGTAAGAGAGCTTAAATTTCGATGTGATTAAATCATGCTCTATGTGTGGCTATTGAGCCGAATGTGCAAGGACAATATGTGCCTTGTGTTTGAGTTTCGTAAACGAAAATGAAATATGAATGTGCCATGAATTATTGTTAGATGTGCATGATTAATTGAATGCTGTCCGGGCTAAGTCCCGAAGGCTTTGTGCTAAGTGAATATATCCGGATTAAGATCCGAAGGCCTTTGTGCGAGATACTAAATCCGGGTTAAGTCCCGAAGGCATTCGTGCGAGTTATTAAATCCGGGTTAAGTCCCGAAGGCATTCGTGCGAGTTATTAAATCCGGGTTAAGTCCCGAAGGCATTCGTGCGAGTTGTTAAATCCGGGTTAAGTCCCGAAGGCATTCGTGCGAGTTGTTAAATCCGGGCTATGTCCCGAAGGCATTTGAACGAGGAGCTATATCCGGTTAAATCCCGAAGGTACGTGATTTGGTAATGAATGAGCTTGCTGTAAAATTCCAGCGAATACTCGAAAAACATCCCAATATGGGGATATGTTACGTATGTGTTAAATTTAATCGAGCCCTTACAAATAAATGTTCGCTCAGTTGATAAACGAGCTACCGGCCTTCGGCCGAGTTAGTTTATTGTGTATGTACATAAGGGTTGTTAATGTTGTGAAGCAAGTTTGATATCGGTAAATTGTTTATTATGAAATATTCCGTATAGCTAAATGTGTGCTATTCTTTGTGCATGCTGGAATTCCTTGCTCAAACTTACTAAGCATAAATTGCTTACTCGTTACATTGCTCCTCTGTTTTATAGATTTTTGGTTCTCCAGCTATCGGACTCGGGATCTTGAAGTCGAAGTCACCCACACTATCAAAGGCTCTTTTGGGTACTATTTTGGTTGAATTTTGATATGGCATGTATAGGACTACCCATTGTTGTCTTTCGAGTACTTTATGAAATGTATAAGTGTACAGCCATGCGAAAATGGCTTGTAGAAGTGGAGTATGGCATTAGACCATTCGTATTTATGAATGTATAGATGGTTTCATGATGTAACTATAGTTGGAATGGAAGTGTTGAGCAAATGACCAGCCACTAGAATGGCTAAGTATGATCATATGTGGGCTTATGTATGACAAGGCCCTAGTTGGTCCATGAAACCCCAAATTAGGTAAGGTTTACTTTGAAAACAGAAGCTGATAGCAGCAGTGGTGTGGATTGGAAAAATCACAAGAATTCGTAGGAGTGGAATTAAATAGTGAATAAATTATGTAATCGAACCTTGATGAATCTACTTTCATATGGAAGTAACGAAACAATCATAGGAACAGTACAGTAAGAGATATTCGGGTTCTTGTGGAACAGGGCCAGAACAGTTTCTGGATTCCCTGTTCCGACTTTGGAAATTCACTATAAATTGACCAGAGATAATTAGGGGTCATACCATATATGTATGGATTCCTCTCTGAGTCTAGTTTCCATAGAAACAAACGGTATCAGCATTGAAGCTCTGTGCAGAGAGATATCCCAGTCGTAATGGGAAAAGGTCAGTGTAGTCGACCCCTGTAACATGGGAGACTTTGACTAATAAACTGTACTAATTGGCCCGACCAAAAATTCTAGAAAAAAATACATAGGTGGGGACATGAGTCTAGTTTCGGGGAAAAATCACAAAACTGATTTTCGAGTTGTGAAACTCAAGATATGATTTTTGAAGCGACTAGTACTCAGACTGGGCAGTGTCTGGAAAAATTTTTCAAAGCTTGTTGACATCTCGTGTCCGACTCCGGTGTCGGTCTCGGGTTCGGGGTGTTACAGCGAGTTTCTTAGGTATCAGATAGTATTTTGAATGGTTCAACAAGTAAATCAATGATGTGGATGAGTATGTATTTGGTACGAGATGGCACAGGTATGTACATAAACCGTACAAGCATTGAATCGAAGAAACTTGTGAAATGTGTAAATAACCTTATGAATGAAAATAGTGGTAGGTTGATGGTTTAAAATGAGATATGTTTTGATATGTTTAAATTGCTTACATTGTGCATAATTCATAAGTTAAGTTATTGTTATACGAACTTACTAAGCTTTATAGCTTACTTTTCTTATTTTTCGTGTTTTATAGTGAAATCAAAGCTAACTTGGACTTGAAAATCGTCAGAGGCTTCATCACACTATCCAACTATCATTTTGGTACTTTTGAACTTAAGTATTTTGAGTATATAGCATGTATAGGGACTTTGGTCATGTTGGTATATGTGTTGTTAATGAATTTAGTCATTTGAAATGGTTTGTAAATATTAAGAGTTTGGTTTTGTATATAGCCATGAAAGTTGGCTTAATTTGGTTGATTTGGTTGTGCATATATCTGTGCATATGCTTATGTTGTGAGTTTGTTGATGGATGTATGATGCTTGTTGATTATAGGTATTGTGGATGTCAAATGGTTGATATTTGAGAATTAGAATGCTTATTTGTTTAGGCAAAATGATGCATAATTATAAGATGCCATTTAGGTGATTTGTGATTGTGAGTTAGCATGAATGAGCTTGTCAAATTTGATACTTGTGTATATTGTGGTTAATTGTATGAGGTTATCCTGAATTGAGATTGATTGGAGTTGATTTAGAATGCCTATTATCTGATATGTTTTGGTGCCAATTTGGTTGATATAGGTGTAAGAAAGTTTGGGTGGCAAAATGGCTTGGTAAATAGCCTATTTTTATCCACACCGGCGTGTGTCTCAACCGTGTGTAACATACAGTCAGGTTACACAGCCGTTGTACCCCCGGTGTTGAATTAAAAATCAATTCAGTATGCTCCACACAGCTAAGCACACAGGCGTGTGACTTGGCTGTGTGGCATAAGTTAGTATACCCTACAGGTTTGGCACGACCTAGCACACAGCATGGGACACGGGTGTGTAAGGCAATTTCAAAAGGGCACACGGGCGTGTGGTTGACTGTGTGACCCAAGTTAGGGAGTTACACTGGGTCGGACAAGGGTTCGGACAAGGGTTAGGACATGTGATCTAATTTCGAATTTCTAAATGGCCTGTGACACGGGCGTGTCTTTGGCCGCCAGGCCACACGGGCGTGGGTCCTCTATAGTTTGAAAGATTTTTTAAATTTCGTAAAAATTTCTTGAATTTTCGATTTATTCCCAAACCACTTCTAAAGCTTGTTTTGAACCTCGTAGGCTCGTAATAGAGACAATGTGAATAGTTTTGAATGTTGATTATATGATATTGATAATGCATGTGAAATGAATGTTTAATTGTTTAATAAGTCTGGTAATGCTCTGTACCCTATTTTGGTGTTGAATATGGGTGAGGGGTGTTACATTTATTGGTATCAGAGCTATAGTTTAGTCGATTCTCAGACTAACGTAGCGTATGTGAGAGTCTAGCTATACATGTCATATATAACCTGTGATAGTGTGATATCTCCTGACAGTTTAAATCGTGTTTTCATATAGTAAATGGATTCCAATCGAGCTATAGCTGATGATGTTGAAAGTAATGCACTAGCCTCTATTCACGGACTAGCGCAATCAGAGTCGAGACTTGTATCGGGTAGTTAGGGAAGAGAGGCCAAAGAAGCCTTCTTCTAGATGATAAACAGGTGGTTTACTAGGTATGTCTGAACTAATTCGGCAGCTCAGCAGCTTCCACCCCTACCTAACCCTCAACCGGTTCCCGTAGCTCCTCAAGGTGTGGAACTTTTGCGATTGAATAAGTCACCAGTTGATAAGATTCGAAAATATGGGGCCGAAGAGTTTAGAGCTACTGTTGATGACGATCCTGAGAGAGCTGAGTTTTGGCTTGAAAATATAATTCGGGTATTTAATGAGCTTTGTTGCAAACCAGCTGAATGTTTAAACTGTGTTGTATCACTTCTAAGGGACACAGCGTATTAGTGGTGGAATACTCTAGTATCAGTGGTGCCGAGAGAAAAGGTCACCTGGGAATTCTTTCAAGATGAGTTCAGAAAGAAATACATCAGTTAACGGTTTATCGATAAAAAACGCAAAGAGTTTTTAGAGTTGAAACAGGGTCGTATGCCTGTGACTAAATATGAGCGAGAGTTTGTGAGACTTAGTAAGTATGCTCGAGAATGTGTTTCCACCGACGAAATTACGTGTAAAAGATTCGAAGAAGGATTGAATGAAGATATCATATTATTAGTCGGGATATTAGAGTTGAAAGAATTTTTTGTGCTAGTTGACCGAGCTTGCAAAGCCGAGGAATTGGGAAAAGAAAAAAGAAAAGCTGATTTTGAGGCTAGAAATTTGAGAAAGAGATTGATGTGTAAACCATATCAATCCTCCTCAAAGAAATCACGGGATTCGTATACTCGTTCAAATGCTTCAATCGAGTATCCAAATAGAGATCGTGGAAAGCAATACCCATGTCCTAAAACTCAAGCTACATCAGTATTGGTGTTGGCAGTGTGAGAAATAATAAACCCGAGTGTTAATAGTGTGGTCAATGAAATTTTGGTGAGTGTTGGATAAATAATAGAGGTTGTTTTAAATTTGGCTTGGAAGATCATTTCATTCGAGATTGCCCAAAGTTAGCCGAGAAAGATAAATTCCAGAATACAAAACCGAGCAACACAACCACTAGAGGGAGGCCACTTACAAATACGAGGAATGTAACTAGTACTAAAGGTGCGACAAAAGATTCAGCTGTGAGATCCAAGGCTAGAACACCTACCAGAGCTTACGCTATTCACGCTCACGAAAATGTGTCATCACCAGATGTTATCACCGGTACATTTTCTCTTTATGACACTAGTGTAATTGCTTTGATTGATCCTGGATCAACCCATTCATATATCTGTATAAATTTAATGTTTAGTAAGAGTTTGCCTGTTGAGTACCGAGTTCGTGGTTAAAGTGTCGAACCTTTTAGGCAAATATGTTCTAGTTGATAAAGATTGCAAGAACTGTCCTTTAATGACTCGGGGTTACTATTTTTCGGCTAATTTGATGCTATGATCGTTTGATGAATTCGATGTAATTTTGGGTATGGATTGGTTGACGCTTCATGACATGATTGTGAATTGTAGACGAAAGACTATTGAATTGAAATATCAAAATAGTGAAATCTTTCGAATTGAATAAGATGAGTCGAATGGATTGCCTATTGTAATTTCATTGATGTCAGCTCAGAGATATGTGAGAAAATATTGTGAAGCTTATCTTGCTTATGTACTGGATACAAAAGTGTTTGAATCGAAGATTGAATCAGTGCCAGTAGTCTGTGAGTATTCGGATGTGTTTCCAGAAGAGTTACTGAGGTTGCCACCGATCAGAGAGGTCGAATTTGCCATTGAATTATTACCAGGAACATCACCGATATCGATAGCTTCGTACATAATGGCTCTGACAGAATTGAAAGAGTTGAAACCTCAGTTGCAAGAGTTAACAGATAGAGGTTTTGCACGACCTAGTTTTTTACCTTAAGGTGCACCAGTGTTGTTCATAAAGAAGAAAGATGGATCATTGAGACTTTGTATTGATTATCATCAATTCAACAAGGTTATGATAAAGAACAAGTATCTTTCCAGTGAATCGATGATTTGTTCGATCAGTTGAAAGGAGTAGTAGTGTTTTCAAAGATTGATCTGCTATCTGGTTATTATTAGTTGAGAGTAAAAGATACAGATGTACCGAAAACTGTGTTCAGAACAAGGTACGAGCATTATTAATTTCTTGTTATGTCTTTCGGATTAACTAATGCTCCAGCAGTTTTTATGGATTTGATGAATCGAATCTTTGGACCGTATGTAGACATATTTATGGTTGTATTCATTGACAACATTCTAATCTATTCAAGAGATGAGTCTGAGCATGCCGAGCATTTAAGGATTGTATTACAAACCTTAAGAGACAAGCAACTGTTTGCTAAATTCAGCAAATGTGAGTTTTGGATCCAAGATGTTGGATTTTTGGGGCATATTGTTTCAACAGGAGGTATTCGAGTTGATCCAAGTAAGATTTTCGCAGTTCTTGATTGGAAACCACCAAGAAATGTGTCCGAAGTTCGAAGATTTCTGGGATTAGCTGGTTATTATCGGTGTTTTGTTCAAGGATTCTTGATGATTGCTACACCCATGACTATATTGCTACAGAAAGATGTGAAATTTGAGTGGTCTAAGAAACATCAACAAATTTTTGAACAGTTGAAAGCATTGTTAACTAAGGCACCAATTTTGGTTCAACCTGAGTCAGGTAAAGAGCTTGTGATTTTCAGCAATGCGTCATTGGACAGTTTAGGTTATGTTTTGATACAA
Organism: Gossypium hirsutum; assembly: GCF_007990345.1. Classification (NCBI taxonomy): domain Eukaryota; kingdom Viridiplantae; phylum Streptophyta; class Magnoliopsida; order Malvales; family Malvaceae; genus Gossypium; species Gossypium hirsutum. Next base: position 44,383,559 of record NC_053425.1, on the reverse strand, counting down.
GAAGGTAAAGTGATAGCTTATGCCTCTACACAGTTGAAGCCGCATGAAAATAATTATTCGATGCACGATTTAGAATTAGCTGCTATTGTTTTTGCATTGAAGATTTGGAAACATTACTTATACGGTGGAAAGTGCCATATTTTTTACCAATCACAAGAGCTTAAAGTATATAATGACTCAGAAAGATTTGAATTTGTGTCAACAAAGATGGCTCGAGTTGTTGAAAGACTATGAGTTAGTGATTGATTATCATCCGGGAAAAGCGAACGTAGTCATGGATACTCTGAGTAGAAAATCATTATTTACTTTACGAGCGATGAATACACAATTAACTTTTCTGATGATGGTTCGATTCTAGTAGAATTAGAAGCTAGGCTAGTATTTCTTCAGCAAATTTGTGAAGCTCAAAAGTGTGACAACGAGTTGCAAGCTAAAAGAATGCAATGCAAATCGACTAGTGATTCAGACTATCAGATCGGATTCGATTATTGTTTAATGTGCCGAGGTAGAATTTGCGCAGCAAAAAATTCTGAGTTTATTCAAAAAATTCTACACGAAGCACACAATGGTTGTTTATCTGTTCATTTGGGGAGTACTAAAATGTATAATATTTTGAAACAGTTGTACTGGTGGTCGGGTATGAAAAAAGACATTTCAGAGTTTGTGTCGAGATGTTTGGTTTGTCAACAAGTTAAAGCTGAACATCATGTGCCTTTGGGTTTGCTATAGCCAGTGATGATTTCAGAGTGGAAATGGGATAGAATTACGATGGATTTCGTATTAAGTTTTACCTTGTCTCCGAAAAAGAAAGATGTTATTTGGGTTGTCATTGATAGACTAACAAAATCATCACATTTCATTTCGGTACGTATAGATTATTCCCTTGATAGATTGACTGAATTGTACATCTCTGAGATCATTAGATTGCATGGAGTTCCAGTATCTATTATTTCGAATAGAGATCCGAGGTTTGTGTCGCGATTTTGGAAGAAATTGTAAGAAGATCTGGGTACGCGGTTGAACTTTAGTACCGTATTTCATCTCCAAACGATGGTCAGTCTGAGAGAGTAATTCAGATTCTCGAAGATATGCTTCTTTGTTATGTTTTAGAATTTGAAGGCAATTGGGAAAAATATTTTCCATTAGTTGAATTCACGTATAACAATAGTTTTCAATCAAGCATAAAAATGGCACCATATAAAGCATTGTATTGTCATAAATGTCGAACTCCATTGTATTGGAACGAGCTTAGTGAGAAAAAGATTCACGGGGTTGATTTGATTAGAGAGACTAAAGATAAAGTGAAAGTAATTCGCTAAAGTTTGAAAGCAGCTTCAGATCGACAAAAATCATATACGGATTTGAAACGTAAAGAGATTGAATTTCAGATCGGTGACAGAGTATTTCTAAAAGCATCTCCATGGAAGAAAATCCTTCGTTTTGGTCGCAAAGGCAAATTGAGTCTACGATTTATCGAGCCATATGAGATTATAGAAAGAAAAAGGCCAGTGGCATATCGGCTAGCATTATCGTTAGTCTTAGAAAAGATCCACAATGTATTTCATGTATCAATGTTACGACAATATCGATTAGATCCATCGCATATCATTTCTCCAACAGAGATAGAAATTCAACCTAATATGATGTATAACGAAGAACCGACTAGAATTTTAGCTCGAGAGGTTAAAGAATTGAGAAATAAAAGCATAGCTTTAGTGAAAGTCTTGTGGAACCTGAGGAAGCTATAAGAAAACAATATCCTAGCCTCATTACTGGTAAGATTTTCGGGGACGAAAATTCCTTAGGGGGGAGAGTTGTGACAACCCATTTTTAGTCAAATCAGAATAGTGGTTTTAGGACCACTAATCTGAAGTCAAAATAATTATTTTATTAGTATTTTAATGTTTAAAGCATGATAGTATGATTGTGTGAAAATTTCGTTGAGAAATTTTATTGTTTGAATGGTCAATTTGATAAAAAGGGTTAAATCGTGTAAAATGCAAAAGTGATGTTCTAATAGCTAAAGGTATTAAATGGCTATGAAATTAAATAGTGGAGGTACTTATGTGGTAAATATACCATTGTTAATATGAGTAGACATTTTTGGACTTATATTCAGTGAATTTAATGAATTATATTAAAGGTTAAAAAGGTAATTTAGTAAATTAAATAAATAAAATAATAAAACAAAAAAGTTATCATCTTTGTTTAGTTTCTTCCACTGAAATTAAGAAGATAAAAACTCCATGGATGCATGTTATGTTCGGCCAAGCTTCCTAGCTCAATAGGTGAGTGAATTTTTTTTCCGTTTTTAATTTTCTATGTTTTTGAAATCGTTGCAGCTTAATCTAGCTAACCCAGGGACTATTTTTCAAAATTAAAGTTTTAGGGTTTTACCATTAATGAATCTATATGTGTTTTGATGTTTAATGGTAGAAAATATATGCTTGTTGTTAGATAAACAACATTTGTTAAGTGATTTTAGTGAAATGTCCAATTAGGGATTAAATTATGAGATGTGTAATTTTGTGGTGAAATTGTGAAATAAATGAAAAGTATGGACAGCTAAGGACCTAATTGAAATTCGGCTAACATGGGTTTAGGTTGAATTGCATGAATTTGTGTTTTTATGAGATAAGGACTACATTGTAAAAATATGAATTATTAAGGGCAAAAGTGTAAAATTGCCTTACTGTGTATTTTGGACTAAATTAAATAGAGCAATAATTAAATAAGTTAATTTTTATTATATTTAGATCAATAAAAGCGAAATACGGATTTAGATCGCGGAAAGAACAATGTTTCAGACTAATCGACTTATTTTGTCGCTTTTGCATTTGAGGTAAGTTCGTATGTAATAAGCATTGTTATAATTATGTTTTAAATGCTTTAATATTGCATAAATTGAGAATACAACACTACGGGCATATTCAACGATGATTCACCAAATGAGAAATCCAATTTGAACCTTAGGAATAGATTAGGATACAAATGACATGTCATTAGGGGTTATGTGATTTTGTACTAGTCCGTATGTCCTACTGGTGGCTGAGTTATCTAGCATGTGTTGCGGATTCTCATCAGGTTGTGTGAACAGCGCCGTGTAACTTCGTCATGACCGTTAACTTGTATGACCAGACCCGTTGAGAGCTCGAGAGTGAGCATTATACGTGATATGAGATTGAGATAGCTTCGGCTATATATGTGGCACTTAGGGTGCGAGTTTCCTGGGTATCCGATAGTATTTCAAATGGTTCAACAGGCAAATCAATGATGTGGATGAGTATGTATTTGATACGATATGACACAAGTATGTACATAAACTGTACAAGCATTGAATCGAAGAAACTTGTGAAATGTATAACTAACCTTGCGAATGAAAATAGTGGTAGGTTGATGGTTTAAAATGAGATATGCTTTGATATGTTTAAATTGCTTAAATTGTGCATAATTGATAAGTTAAGTTGTTGTTATACAAACTTACTAAGCTTTTTAACTTACTTTGTTTATTTTCCGTGTTTTATAGTGAAATCAAAGCTAGCTCGATTCGGGAATCGTTGGAGACTTCATCACACTATCCAACTATCATTTTGGTACTTTTGAACTTATATATTTTGAGTATATGGCATGTACAGGGACTTTGGTCATGTTGGTATATGTGTTGTTAAGGAATTTAGTCATTGGAAATGGTTTATAAATATTTAGAGTTTGGTTTTGTATATAGCCATGAGAGTTGGCTTAATTTGGTTGATTTGGTTGTGTATATATATGTGCATATGGCTTATGTTGTGAGTTTGTTGATGGATGTATGATGCTTTTTGATTATAGGTATTGTGGATGTCAAATGGTTGATATTTGAGAATTAGTATGCTTATTTGTTTAGGCAAAATGATGCATAATTATAAGATGCCATTTAGGTGATTTGTGATTGTGAGTTAGCATGAATGAGCTTGTCAAATTTGATACTTGTGTATATTGTGGTTAATGATATGAGATTATCATGAATTGAGCTTGATTGGAGTTGATTTGGAATGTCTATTATATGATATGTTTTGGTGTCAATTGGGTTGATGTAGGTGTAAGTAAGTTTGGGTGGCAAAATGGCTTGGTAAATAACCTATTTTTGTCCACACGAGCGTGTGTCTCAGTCGTGTGTGACACACAATCAGGTTACACGGCCATGTGTCCCTTGGTGTTGAATTAAAAATCAAGTCAGTATGCTCCACACGGCTTGGCACACGGGCGTGTGACTTAGCCGTGTGGCATAAGTTAGTATACCCTACAGGTTTGGCAAGGCCTAGCACACGTCTTGGCATACAGGTTGGTCACATGGGCATGTGGTTGACTATATGACCCAAGTCAGGGAGTTAAACAGGGTCAGACACGGGTTGGCACACTGCCATGTGATCCCATTTCGATTGTCTACACGGCCTGTGCCACAAGGCCGTGTGTCGCCTCTAGTTTGAAAAATTTTCTAGGTTTTATAAAAATTTCCTGAGTTACCAGTTTAGTCCTGAACCACTCCTAAAGCTTGTTTTGAACCTCGTAGACTTGTAATAGAGACGATGTGAATAGTGTTGAATGTTGATTATATGATATTGAAAATGTATGTGAAATGAATGTTTAATTGTTTAAAAAGTCCAGTAATGCTCCGTAACCCTATTCTGGCATTGAATATGGGTGAGGGATGTTACCTTAATTTATTTTGTTTAGTTTCTAATGACAAATATTAAGGTTGTTACTGATGGAAATAGAGAGAAAATATTATAGAAAGAAGAATATGGAAAAGAATAGGAAGAAGAAATAGGGAAAAAAAGTAAAAATTTAGTTTAGTTTGGAAAGGGAAGCCATAATTTAATTGTATTTAGAAAAATGGGCTAAATACCTAGGGTTTTCAAACTTTAGGGGGTTGCATGGTAATTTATCCCTGCTGCCGAAAATAAAATGGATTTTGGGGATTTTGGCGGCTCGAACTCAAGTATGAAAAGGGGAGATGCATACATGTAACCATTAGGCCTAAAGCCTATTTCTTGTTAATTTTGCACTCTGAACAATATATATTTTGGTGTGGTTTTATCCTAGTTTGCTAAAATTAGAAAGAAAATAAATGGGAGAAGAGTGGCTTGAACCTAAGACTTCTAGAGAGTGCTCTAACTAATTAACCATCAAGCCTAAGTCATTTATTGGTTAATTATTTCAATTAATCTCCTATATTTTGGGGCGTGACAGGATATCCTATGAGGGTAACACACTTATGACAATGTCATTAGACAAGCATTAATCGAGTTGCTTTTGGAATGACATGTCATTAGAGAGAGCTTAGTCACGACACTACAGTAGAATGACTTCATGACTAAATGAGTTTATAATTAAAAGGTGAAAATATAAAACTTAATAATAAATCATTTGAGCCCTAATCGCTTATTTCTAATTGATCCCTCTGCTAACTCATTGCAACTAAAATGAATTGCATGTTGAATCAAATGAACAGAAAAGGATGGAAATGGTAAAGTTAAAGAAATGTGAAAATTTTGGAAATGAATGTGGTTTTCTCTAAATGGAAATGACCTACAAATTAATTTGTGGTTTTTTGAATTATTAATTTATTAATTGAAGCTCAAAAATGAAAATAAATTAATTGGTCATAGTGAATCCCTTGAATGTAGAAATATTAAATATATTTTCTTATAGATTATTTTATCATAGCATCGTCATGATTTTAACGAAATTAGAATTGGGTTGAGAAAATTATTTAATTGAGAGTTTAATTTATTTAAATTAATTTAAGATGTTTATTTTGGAAAATAGAAAAACAAGAATTGGGTTTGATTGAATTATAAAGTGCTAAGTTAAATGTAACATCCCAAATTTTAGCTTAATGAGAATATAGAATTATATCAAAAATAAGGAATTAGATAAGTGGCTAGTTGTTAAATGTGAAAGCATGGAATTAAATGAGGTCCTAAATTCAAATCCTTTTTGTTGCAAATTAATAATTATTTTTTTTGTAAAGTCCCTTGTTTTTTTTTAAAGTGTGTCGTCCATGCCTTATTAATATTTTTTTTACACAAATTGATTTGCCTTTATTCTTTTTTCCCTCACCCTAGCCGTCCTTCTCATTTCCTCTCTTCCTTGATTTTCATTTTTTATTTTTTCCTCCATTGTTGTCATTGCCCATAATGCCTAGTTTTTCGTCGCCCATAATGCCTAGTTTTATCATCTTTTTTTTTTCTTTTTGCCACAAGATTTTGCTCTTCTCCTCTATCACCTTGCTTCTATTTTTCCCTGATTTATTCAACCCCAAATCTGAAAACTTGAACCTTCAAGATCGATTCCTATCGTTGCCAAGAAGTGTCATTGCCGCTTGTAAAATCGAAATTATATAGGGTTTTTCTATTTTTTTTACCACCATTTTACTTAATTATTATATTTATCTCGAGTAATTATTATTGAAATAAGTGAATTTTACTTAATTAGTAATTTTAAACATGAATTTGAAAAGTATATGAAATTATGCTTAATTACATGATTTTCAAGCATATTTTATATTAATTCATGTTAATATTTTAATGTACGCATTTTTTCACTATGTAGGTAGGCTATTGGAGACATGATTTAAACAAATAAAAGATGGCCATGCACAAATTATCCATGTGGACTGTAAGATCGTGCGATTTAAGGGCATGGGGTTGACTACTTGACCAAGTAAAGAAAGGTGAGGTGATAAAAGATGGAGATGTGTACTAAGTTATTGGACTGAGAAAACTATCCAACAAGGGGGTTAAAAGCCCAATTTCGGCACTTGATGTTGGCTGATCAAAATATGCTTTGGGATATTTAATTGAAGGTCCCTATAGTTGGAAAATAATCAAAATTTAGCCTATTGAAACCGTCCACTCTATAGCAACTTTTAGCTTGAAATTCGAATTCAAATTGAGAAGACTTGGTAATCCCTTTTCCTTGAAGCATGGCCGATCACATGAGAGAGGAAAGGAAGGAAATTTAAACCTATTTTTGGTAAACTCAAACCCTTACTTTCACCTATAAATACCTTGCCATTCCTCACTTTTCCATCATCCCTCATCACTCAGCATTTCTCTCTCACTCACATTAGTTTTCTCTCAATTTCTTTTCCCTTTTTCCCTTACATAGCCATCCATCCTCTCTCCCATCTTTAGCCTCAAAAAGATTTTTCTAAAGCACTCTTTAGCTAGCTACCTTCTAAACCCTTAGCAAAAGAAGCTTCAATCAAAACGGAGGAGCGCTTCAGTCAGAATAGATCCGAAAGGTTGCTGAACTAAGCAAAGTTGAGCACATCAGTCAAAATAGATCCGAAAGGCTGCTGAACTAAGCAAACTCTTTTCTTTTGTCATTTATTTTAAACATGTTTGCTTTGTGTTTTATGTTTTTGAGATCAACTATGAAGTTTTAAATTCTATCTACTAGGATGGTTATATTAATTTAATGAGATTTATTTAATATATATTTACATGTTTTGTGCCTCAGTCAATTATGTTTTCAATTAAGATCATGATGCATTTCATTCATACATGATTGGGTGCACTCAAATTAGCTGAGCGATCCTAACCAGACAATGGCTAGTAGAAACATAATTGAAAAGTGCAATGCTTAATTTAGGTTATTAAAACCGACTAAGTTAAAGTTCATAATATCTTTAGTTAGCTCTATTATCTAGCATGGTTTTTAGATTTATGTAATTAAATTGTTGCAAACGTAAATGTCCCTATAACCTTGCATAAATGCTAAGAAGCCCTTAGTCTAATATGATCAGTAACATGCATATTTAACTAAGTAAAAGATCTTAGAGGACTTAATTTGGTTTCCAAACCCATAAGAGATCGAGTTGCCATGGAAGTAATTCCGAACATGGTAGCACGATGAAAGTAAGTTGATTTGATTAATATAATTATCCTAGTCCATTTAAAGTTGATTGTTTTTGTTGCTAGAGCCTTTATTCATACACCTAGGTAAATTGCACTTAGATTAGAAATTGCATTAGGGATCATTCTTACATTTAATTAATCTAATCATCAATATCCAAATTTATTGAGTTTTTTACATCAAATGGTTAATTATAATTTTGCAATTAATTGTTTAAGCTTATACCGTCCCTATGTAACACCCCTAACCTGTATCTATTGTCGGAGTAGGGTTTCAAAGCATTATCGAGTAACCATAATCTAAATCATTCATTTCAAAACATTTCAAAAATCATAATATAATTCATTATTAACATGCATAAAATCCCTTATTCAAGCCTTCGAGGCCTAAAAATCACTTTAGAAATGATTTGGGACTAAATCAGAAACATTTGAAAAATTTAGGAAAAAGTTAGAAAAATTTTAACTGCAGGGGTCACATGGTCATGTAGCTAAGCTATGTGACTCACATGGCCAAGTCACACGCTTATCTATCTTGTCGTGTGGGCATTCCAAGTAGGGACACATGGTTGTGTCTTAACCCGTGTAACTCACTGACTTGGGTCACACGGTCAAGATACACGCCCTTGTGCCAGGCCATGTAACCCTTGAAATGGCCTCACACGCCTGTGCGCCAGGCCGTGTAACCCTCGAAATGGCCTTACACGCCCGTGTGTCTGGCCATGTGGACCTAAAATGTACCTTAAACCACACGTTTACCATTTACTACTTGCTTGGGCATTAAGTAACTCAAAAACCATTCGTTTAATCTATTCAAAACACGATCAAACATACTCAAAACATGCCAAAATAATCATCCTAGGTGCCTAACCAATGTACCCTCACTGGTACCACATTTATATCATCAAAATATATCATCAATGCATCATTCAAATAAAAATTTTAAACATGCTAGAATCCATCAATTTGGCCTAGTTCATATCTACCTAAAACATCCACTTAAATTCACATATACATGACAAGCATTGGTTCAAAACAACATGTCAAATTGTGGCTTCAAACACAAACATACATTATATACTCAAACCAACATTACACTTATAACTTCATTTACAATCCATCCACAAAATAACTATCAACTAGACATCCTAGGTACATGCCAACACAAAAAGATAAGCATCACCACAGTTGAGATCGGGATCATTACTGGATGCTGAATCGGTGATCAAAAGAGAAGTACCTAACCTACACACGAGAAAAACAAAACCATACACTGAGTAAAACTCAATGATATTTCTATAATTCGAACATTTAAAGACAAGAGAATACAAAATGCACAATTGAATTATAAACACTTATTAATATCTAAGATCACAACTACCATATGCCAACCTTTTGAATTCATACATAATATCATATCATTTCATACTATATTCAATTTACACGTGCTGTCATATTTCATTTGTTTAACCAATGTCCCAATTCACACAGTTGCTATATAAATAGCTTTTCTCATGCCAAACCACATTTGTTTATACAATGGCATTATCCATTCAATATTCAATTCATGAGTACCTCATATATTTCATTTAGCCACAACATATCTCATTTTTCATGTTTCAAATCACTATCTCATTTTCAATTCACATATAATATCATTAAATATAAATTACAAAACTTTATTATTTGATTACCCCTATTAACACGACTCAGACTAGGGCGGATACACGAATCCAACCAACACACCAGTTTGGCAACCAGTGCCTCATCGGATAAATCCGAAGTAATAACTGCGCCCAGCGTTATATAAATTGACACCCAGTGTCTCATTGGTTTAACCGAAGTAAATTGGCACCTAGTGCCCCATTGACTCGAAGTCAAAAATATCCCTAAACTCTCCTTATATTATGGCATGTCATCTATATCCTACTCAACCAGATACAATTAATAGGGTTCAAATTCACTTTCCAAATTCAACCAATATCCATTTATCATAATTGCACATTATCACATTTACACATATATTTATTTCAATTCAAATAATCAATACATTCATAATATATATACTAATTCAATCCATTTCAATCAACTATAATTTCAATTCAATATCAAAGTGCCAAAATACTCAACTCAACCACTCACCATATGCATTAAATCAAAATATAAAAATTAGTAACTAGGTTCAGATTATAGAAATACAAACCGTGGATTCCGAGCAATTCGACTTCGTTTTTATCCTTGTCCTTTTTAGTCGAGGATTTTGGTACGATGTTAGCTATGAAATTAAAACAATTAAAATACATCAATACAAGACAATTTAATTTCATATTGAAAATTTTAAAATTTTACTCAATATTTGCTCAAATTCCAATTTAGTTCCTAAACTGAGACTAATTTTTATTCTTCACATTTAATTTTATACATTTATATAAATTTCATTTTAAATTAGATTTAACTCCCTATTTTTAATTAAACTCCTAAATTTCAAATGTTTCACAATTTAGTCCCTATTACTCAAAATTTACAATTTGTTCTACAATTTAATCCTTTTTCACTTCTAACTTAAAAATCTATCAATTTAATCCCCAATACTAAAAATATTTAATAATAACAGCATTTAAAATCTTAATCAATGCGAAAATTACAACATGGGTCGGGTAGCCCTAGGTACCAAAATTCCAAAAATATAAAAATTACAAGACATGAGACTAAATTGACTAACCAATTGAAGTTTGAACCTTAGAAGTCCCTAGGCCGTGCGTGACTTCCTTTCTACCTTTCTTTTCTTTTTCCTTCTTTTTTTCTTTCTTAATTTGTATGCCACTACTAGTTTTATTATTCTTTTATTCCATTTTTCTTTTCTATTTCATTTTATTATGCTATAATATTATTATAATACATATACATATACATTTTTTTAATTTTTATTTATTAACCAATAAGTTTATATACCATTAGTACCATCCACCACAATAAGGTAATTATATATTTACCATTTTAGTCCCTCTAATAATTTTAATCTATAATTATACTTCTAATACTTATGCAATTTAGTCTTTATATTCTAATAACTCTTAATTCAAGTAAATTCGCTTAATCGGAACCTAATTAACTACACAACTAGCTTTATAAATATTTATTAAAAATATTTACAAATCCGATTTACGGAAACAAAGTCCTAGGAATGCACTTTTCGATACCCTTAACTATAGGGTCGTTACACCCTGTGGAGACGATAACTCATTTTTACTTACTTATTAATTGAACGACTACATGCACTTGCGTAAACACATTACAATTCATTACACCGCCCATAGCATCTAGCTTGTGTAAGATCTCTTTTTCTTTCAATTTCTTGTTAACTCTTGTTAAATAAAAACCTAATTCCAGATCTAGAATTTGGGGCATTTTTAAAAATTTAATAGGTATTTTTCCAGCTTTTTAATTGATTTCAAAAGTGGTTTTAAATCAGCCCCAATTTGGCCACCGTAGTTGGTGGTGCGCATACCAATAGGCAAGAAAGGGGGGTGTTTTTCTTTAATTTTTTACCATATTTTTCTAGCATGATCTTGGGTTCTTTAACCCCTCCTAATCAGCCTTGAAACATGTGTTAATTAGGGAAAATTGATCTTGATCAATCGACACTTTAGATCTGACCATTCGGGAATCGTAAGTGTAGGTAATTGTAAGTTAGTGAATAGATTCAGTTTAAAAATTAGGAAAAGTTGTTAATTCATCAAATAAGGAATTTTTAATCATATATTAGCTACTTATTTTTCATTAATTAATTGTGTTAGGTGCTGACTTAAACACCCCAAATTAGTAATAAAGCTGAAAGACGTTTGTGCGTATGATTCGCCTCAAATTAGTGTAAGAAATCTAACTAGTTTGGATTTGAAAAATAGTTGTAATTGTGACAATTGGATTGTACCTATAAGTGGATCCTTTTTTTTTTAAATTTAGGTCTGTTTTAAAGTTTATTAAAGAAACCACAAGATTTGCTAGTGTGCTGCAAAAGAGCATAAATAAGGTATGGTCCTAAACTCAATAACTTGTTTGATAATAAAAATTATTATGATTTAATTGATGATTTATCTTGTTGATTGGTCTTGGCTTAATAACTAAGAAATTAAATTTATAAGTGGCCAAATCAGGTACGTTTCAAGCCCTACCTATTTGGCATGGTAGCATTATTGCTAGTTTGACTGAATGATTGAATGATTGACATTGTCATGAATGTTTGGTTAATTTGATATATGTTTGGGTTGTATATATTGCATGATTATGAATGAAATAAGTTTTATGCTTGATATATTCGAACAAGTGATTTGTTATGATATGTTCGAAAGACTACTATACATGTACACAAAGAAAAGTTGTAAATAAACATGAAATTGTGATTTGTTGAATGATACCATTTTATTGCTAAATTAAAAGTTGGAATATTATTTCCGTTCACTGAAAGTATTTGATAATTGAGGGCATATGTTGAACATGAAAATTAAACGTCAACGTATTGATTTATGGCTATGTATGAGATTGTATGACATATTGCATGTGTACTGGGGTGGGTTATTTTTTGTGATTGACGGAAGAGTTCTGTAGAGTACTAGTAGCATATTAAGTCAACATTTATACGTAATCAGTGAACTTTACCTGGAGTATCGAGGGGATGATGATTTTATCGTATTATATGTTATTTGGTAGATTTTCTACATTTATGTTATATAGTGGTTTATACCACATTGAGGTTTGCTCGCATACGTTGGAGTTTGGCAAATGGGTTCTACGGAACACATGGTGTGCAGCGGATGGTTTGGGTAGGAACTCACATGTGCATTATGCCATGACCATGTTACATAAGAATGTTGCTATTAATGTTTGATTGTGTTATTTAGTTCTATGAGATAATGCTTGAATGTAGGTAATATGCTTGATTGTTTAGGCTCACGCTGAGCTTTTTAAGCTCACCCCATTACTTCAACTTCTCAGGTAATGAACAAAATTAGAATTGGATTTGGTATGCGAATATACAGAGGACTTCGGACTCATTTTCACATTATTATTTTTATTTTATTTTTAGTTAAAATTTCCTAGCATTATTTGGGTTTTAGACTGTAAAATTATTTGAACTGTGGTTTGGGACTATTTCCATTTTAGAGTTTTCATGCATGTATGGTTTCATATTTATTATATGTAGAAATTGGATTGAGCATGTCACTTGGCTAAATTAATATTTGGGAATTTTATTCGTTTTATCGCTGCAAACAAGATAAACAAAATGATTTCCTTCTAAGGCAATGTCATGCAATGTTTTCTAAAAACCACCCCAGTTCTACTAACTTGACTTAATAAAGGTTGGTTTAATTAAATTAACATTTTCCCAAAAATAACAAAGATAACTGCGGTTTTATTAAAAGAGAGTGTTTTGGAGGTGTCAACTACTGATAATGTAGGATCAATGCTTAGGTGTCCAATGTGAATTTCACGATTTGGCCATAATGTTTAGGTCGAGTTTGGGAGGTTGCATTTAGTGGTATTAGAGCCTAGGTTCAAAACCTCAGACTGAAATTTTTCAAAACGAGTTCGCATGCATACATACATAAAAAGGGTATTTTTGGGAAAAACAAACCACAATATTTTAAAAAGTATTTTTTACAGGGAACGACAGAGTCCGAAGGTTCGATGCCAAGTCCATAGAAACAATAATGAAACTTTAGTAAAACTGTAGAGATTGTTGCATAAAATGTTAACGAAAGAATTATAGATTAAGAATACGGTAAAAGATTAAACAAAGTACTAAATATACACTTACTCTTAAATTGTAGAATTAAAACACTAAAATGAATAGTCATGGAATGATCACTTATGGTAGAAGGGGTCGTAGGGGGTGATCATAGGGGGCGACCTCTGAGGGCTTCGGTTGAGTTGGCTACATCTTTAGAGCCAAAACAAAATAATGAACATAATGAGGTTAATAGTGAACCCACTACTCATGGTGGGAATATGGAAAATAGAGATAATGATGACTATGATGGAAATGATCCTGTAACACAGGCTTTATTAAGGGCTTTGAATTGGGTTGCTAGGGCTTTGATGGGTGGTGTCAGTCGTAGGATGATTTCTGAGAGGCTCTGCTTTAGTGGGGCATAATTTTTTAGTGGTATTACTGAAACTACTCCTACAGTGACTAAGTACTGGATGGAAACCATTGAACGGATTTTAGATGATCTGGACTATACTCTTGAGTAGAAACTTAAGGGTGTCATGTCTTTGTTAAGGGACGAGGCATATCGATGGTGGCAATCGATGGTTGGGGGTACGCTGCCAGAACGTATTATTTGGGCTTATTTTCAAGAGGCCTTTCAGGGTAAATTTGTGGGCCCTCGCTATGTAGAGGCTCGACGGTTGGAATTTATTGAGCTTAAACATGATGATAGGACTATTTCTAAGTACGAGGCATAATTTATGAGATTGACCCACTATTCACCTAGTATAGTGGCGCCTGAGTAAGAGAAGAGTTTCCGTTTCCAAGAGGGTCTGAAGTATGACCTTAAGGTTCAGGTAGCTCCGCACCAAGAGCGTGTGTTTGAGGCTTTGGTCGAGAAGACCAATATTATAAAGGAGATTAAGCACATGGAGTACGAGAAAAAAGGGAAACAAAAGGATCAGCCCAAGAGAGATGGGCCCTACTGGTCCAAAAATCGCAACATGTTAAGCGAGCCAGAGAGGCTAGACCACCACAGAATAGGGTAGCAGTGGACTCTTGAGAGGGGCAGATCCTGGGTTATCAACATTGTTAGAGGAATCATCTAGGTGAGTGTTGGAGAAAAATGAGTACTTGTTTGTTTTATGGCTCGATGGAGCATGGGATTAAGGATGATCCTTGTTGGAATGGTCAAGTACAGGCTCCGGTTCAGAATCAGGGCCAAGTTAGGGGTCAAAATCAAAGGGGTAGTTAGAGTGCTTAGAGAGGTCGTAATCAAAATTGAAATAGGAATGGTAATCAGGATTAGAGAGCACCAGCTCAGGGTGTGGATACGACTGAGGCTAGGCAACCTGCCTTAGTTTATGCAACTATACGCCGAGAGGACAGAGATGCGACTAACGTCATTGCAAGTACCTTCAGTATTTATTTGGTACTTTATTTTGACTTAATTGATATAGGATCTACCCGTTCGTATATTTCTTATGATATGGCTATAAAATTGGGGATTGGGGTAGATAAAACTAAAAACAATGTTACTGCAGTCAGTCCTTCAGGGTCATCTATACTTGTGAATAAGATTTATAAAAGATGTCCTTCAAAGGTTCAATGAGAGGTATTTCTTGCCGACTTGATGGAACTTTCTTTTAACGAATTCAATCTAATTCTAGGGATGGACTGGTTGGTTGTGTATCAAGTCTGTTTGGATTGTCCATTGAAGAGGGTAACTTTAGTGATGGAGACTGGAAAAGAAATTATTATGGTTAGGGAACGTCGAAATTATTTTTCTAGTGTGATTTCTATTATGGTAGTCAAAAAAAATTATGCAAAATAGAGGCAAAGTGTTTTTAGCTTATGTCCAAGATGCAAATGCTGTTGATCCTTCAATTGATAACATTCATACAGTAAAGGAATTTCTTGATGTGTTTCCAAAGAACTGCTAGGGTTACATCCAGAACAAAAAAGTGGAGTTCGGTATTGAATTGTTGTCAGGGACAGCACTGGTGTCCATCACTCCCTACTGCATGGCACCTAACAAAATTATGAAGTTGAAGGTACAGTTGCAAAAACCATTGGATAAGAGTTTCATTAGACCTAGTGTTTCGCCATGGGGCACACCAATTTTATTTGTGAAGAAGAATGATGGTACATTACAATTAAGTATTGACTACCGATAGCTGAACAAGCTAACTATCAAGAATAAATACCCTCTACCAGGGATTGACAACCTATTCGATCAGTTCAAAGGTGAAACTATCTTTTCAAAATTGACTTGAGATCTGAGTATTATCAACTCAAAGTAAAAGAATTTGATATTCCCAAAACTTGTTTTAGGGCTCGTTATGGAAATTATGAGTTTCTTGTCATGCCTTTTGGGTTGACTAATGCGCCAACGACCTTCATAGATTTTATGAATCTAGTTTTTCAGCCTTTCCTTGATTAGTTCATCTTTGTATTCATCGACGACATCTTAGTATATTACAAGACAAAAATTGAACATGATGGACATTTAAGGGTGGTCCCACATATACTTCGTGAAAAGCTACTTTTTACTAAACTCAATAAGAGTGAGTTTTGGTTGAAGGAAGTTATGTTTTTGGGTCACGTCGTATCAGCTGAAGGTATTTGCATAGATACCGAAAAGGTTGAGCCATATTAGATTGGAAATAACCAAAGAATGTTTCAGAGATTTAGAATTTTCTAGGTCTTGCCGGGTATTATCGAATGTTTGTTGAGGGTTTTTCCTTAATAATAGCCCTATTGACTAAGCTGTTAAGAAAGAACACTCTGTTTAGATGGGGCGAAGAGCAGCAAGCTAGTTTTGTAAAGTTAAAATCCGTGTTGATAGAAGCTTCCATCCTAATTCAATCGGAATCTGGAAATGAGTATGTTGCGTATAGTGATGCTTCGCATGTTGGGCTTAGTTGTGTTTTAATACAAGATGGTAAAGTTGTAGCTTCTGCCTCAAGACAGCTTTGACCACATGAATGTAATTACCCCACTCATGATTTGGAATTAGCAGTTGTTATCTTTGCTTTTAAAATCTGGAGACATTGTTTGTATTATGAAAGTGTATTATTTACACCGATCACAAAAGTCTAAATTATCTTCTTACTCAAAAGGAACTTAACTTGAGGTAACGTGGATGGATTGAATTTTGAAGGACTATGACTGTACGATCAAGTATCACCCTAGAAAGGCTAATGTAGTGGTTGATGCCTTAAGTAAAAAGGCAATGACTTATTTGAGGGCTATGTTTGCTCGCTTGAGTCTATTGGATGATGGGCATATCTTGACTGAATTGCAAGTAAAGCCTGTTTGGGTTCAGGAAATCAAAGATAAGTAGCGTTTGGATGAAACTCTAACACCTCAGTTTAAACACGTTGAAAATGGGTCGACTGAGTACTTTAGGATTAATTCTGATGGTATTTTGTGTTTCAGAGGGAGGTACTATGTGCCCAACGATCAAATTTTGGGATATTCTATACTTCAGGAAGCACATAGCAACCCTTATGCTATGCATCCTGGTAGTAATAAAATGTATCGTGACTTAAGAGAAGTGTATTGGTGGTCGGGTCTTAAACATGAAGTAATTGAATTCGTATCAAAGTGTTTAACTTTCCAGCAAGTTAAGGTTGAGCATTAGTTTCCATTAGGGTTGCTCCAACCAAGTCAAATTCTATAGTGGTCGTTGACACCCACTAAGAAAGATTCAGTTTGGGTCATAGGGGATAGGTTGATGAAGTCTGCCCATTTTGTTCCTATTTACACTGATTATTCTCTTCAAAAGTTAGCTAGGCTAATAGTGAGATTGCATGGTGTGCTAGTGTTGATTATTTTTTATCTAGATCCTCGATTTACGTCTCAATTTTGGAAGAAATTACACGAGGCCTTGGGTACTTAGTTGGATTTTAGTATAGCTTTTTGTCCACTGTTTGATGGTCAATCAAAAAGAGTTATTCAGATTCTAGAAGATATGTTGAGGAGTTGTACAATCGACTTTCAAGGTAGTTGGGAAAAATATCTACCGATGGTAGAGTTTTCCTACAATAACAATTATCAGTCAAGTATCCAAATGGAACCTTATGAAGCTCTTTATGGTCATAAGTGTCGCTCGCCTTTATGTTGGGCTGAAGTGGGTGAAAGAAAGTTGATTGGTCTAGAATTAGTCATGGAGACCAAAGGTAAAATTCAGTTGATTTGAGATAGGTTAAAGCAGATTCTGATAGACAGAAGTCGTATGCCGATTTAAAGTGTAAGGGCATCGAGTTCACTGTGAGGGATTTGGTTTTCCTTAAAGTCTCCTTATGGAAAAAGTTTTGAGGTTCGGTCGAAAGGGCAAGTTAAGCCCTAAGTTCATTGGTCATTTTCATTTAGAGAAAACCATATTCATTTCAAAATGTTTCACATTTCTCTAACTTTACCATTTTCATCCTTTTCTGTTCATTTGATTCAACATGCAATTCATTTATGGTTTCAACGAGTTAGTAGAGGGATCAATTGGACATATGTGATTAGGGCTCAAATAATTTATAATTAAGTTTTAGATTTTCATATTTTACTTTTGAACTCATTTAGTCACAAAATCATTCCACTGTAGTGTCACGACTAAGCTCTCCCTAATGACATGCCATTACGAAAGCAAATCAATTAATGCTCGTCTAATGACGTTGTCATAAGTTTGTCACCCTCCTAGGATATCCATAATCTCTTTGGGATAAATCTGTTCTCCCAATATGATCCTAATTTATCTCATGGTAACCATTACATATTTTTTCATGAAATGTCAATTACAATCAAATAGTATTCAAGCCATTCATCACAAAGATGAACAACCTATGGACATATTTAATTTTCATCAACCATGTAATAACAATGAGAGGATATCATTTACCCATATCTCGGGTTATGAATTTCGCTATTGTGAATGACATAACATGCTGCAGAAGTCGATACCTAATGCACCAGTTTTCGGTTCCTTTTTATTTGAACTCAAGCTTTTACTTACATCAAAGTATACGAGTCAAGGATACATAGTCCGCCATCCATCTAGGATTAAGGTATGCCACACTTTGAATGTCACAAGTGAATAAATACTTAAATGAATTCATCACTATTCCTCTTGGGTCCAGTTCGATGTACTTTCAGTTTAGTTAGTCACATCTATGTCTCTATCTTTTGGGAGTCATCCACTCCGATGCCTAAGGCAAGGCATCTCTCCAATTGGACTTAGTAGACGACATAATAGTCTTTCAATCAGTTTGCTCATTTTCGATTAGACTAATGACATGTTTAGGTTTGTCTACTAATATAAGTTGTCTTTCCGTATTATGATCTAACCACACAATACCACTTAGAATTAGTTTAAACATTAAACAACCAGTGAGCAAATATTTTCTTTTATTTTGCTTTACATGAAAAAACCACGCTGGGATAATATACAAAGGGTATTAAGTAATTCATGAAATTTTATTTACCAATCTGTTCGAAAATATTACTAGTTTACGTAGACAAAAATACTATACTTAGGGCACCAGATCCAACAGCTAAACGGGTTGCAATATTAGCTTGAGCAGGCTTGCGAGCTGGGTTTGTTGATGATGATCTTCTTTGAGTTCATTGTAACTTGGAACTTTGAATTTTGAGAAAAGAGATGAAAGGTAGAGATTGTCCCATTAAGTGTGCCAAAAAATTGTATAAACCTTGAAAGATCTAAAATCTCTAAAAATTTCTTAAATAAAAAGAAAGTGTTTTATTCTTATCTCTGTTTTACTTTGATTCAAAGGTCGTCTAAACTTGACTTGGAAGGATGTAGGTTGTTTCAAAGGTTGTTGAGACTTAATCTTAAAATGAGTACGAACTTCCTTTCTTCAATTGAACTGCATTGAAATGTGACCTTCAAAAACAGTATTTTAGCTTCCTTTCATTGGTTGAATTGGATCGAAATGCAGCTTTTCTTCAGAATTGATGTGGCATTCTTCACAATTTCTTCAAGTTCTTCAGTTTCTTCAGAGAATTCTACAAAATTTCTAGAATTCTTAAATCTATGAATTTGTATAATGGCTTAGGGTGACCCTTTTTCTATAGCACCAGTCACTTGAATAAAAGAAAGTTCTTGTAGAATTTAATTTCTTCATTTGAGTGTTCTACAGGAACTAACTCTCTTATTTAGTATTTATCTCTTATTAATTTAATTAATTTAGAGATAAAATAACCATTTGATATTATCACTTAATTAATTTAATTAAATTAGAGATAAAATGACCAAAATGTAACAAAAATTTTAACAAACCAAAGGCATCTGGGTCAAAGGGTTCTAGGCCTTTCTACTTTCCTGTTCATTTTTTCTTTCCTTATAAATAGAAACAAAACATTTTGGCAATTACTCTAGTCATCTTTTAAACTATTTGAACTACAACATTAACTATCCAATCTAGTATAAGGAACTCAACATTTATTTTCTCTTTCCTAATTAATTAAGATTATACATGCGCATGAATCAACTATCAATTCAACCTGTATTTCTTTCTTCTTCTTTTTTTTTTTTACTTTTTTCATCAAAACTAACTTATTTCATTTTGATTTCTCTATTTTCTTTCAATGATTGATATGAAAAGGCAACTTGTTTGCCTTATGTCCAAGCACACTACCTTAACAGATGTTTGAACACAACTTTGAATAAGACATTTTACTAAATGCAATAAGCAAATAAGAGAAGAAGAGATGTAGGCACACAAAATTTGTTAACGCAGTTTGAAAAAATTTCTACTCTGTGGAGCCTTACTCAGTGAATGATTTATTCAATAATCGATTCAGTAACCTATTGGCTAAAGCTCAATCTATCCTTAAACAATAAGTAATTGTAGCCCTAGTAGAAAACCTTTATTGATTACAATCATTGACCCAAATAACCTCACTTACAAAAAATATTAACTCTCCAATAATTACTATAAATCGAGTGCAAAATACAAACAAAAGATAATATCGAATACTTAAAGAAATGTATCACACGTACTCTTCCAAAAAGTGTATAGGTCCAAGCATATGTGAAACCTATTTATAGGCTAAATATGATAGCTTCTCCAATTAGCTTTGTATGAATAAAAATCATTATTTATGTTGCAATATCAATCACGATGAAGTCCTCCAATCTTTATTAGTAAACTAATAAACTTAATCACCAGTAAAAGGCTTAAAAGATAAGAGAAATTATTTTATGGACCATTCTCACCACATCATTCATGATATATTTCCAATTATTTAATGATATTTCAACAATTTTTTCCATGTCATTGACATGTAATTATGATTTTTTATAGGGTTCGGTTCGAGGTAAAAAAAATCAAAATTACGTGTCAATGGCATGGAAAATTTTGTTGAAATAAGGTCTCATGGATGATGTGGTGATTAAGTTGATCAGTTTACTTGGCTTATAAGTGATAAAGATTAGAGGACTTTATCATGGATGATATTGTAACATAAATGATGATTTTTATTCACACAAAACCTTAGGTTTAGGGTTTGAGGTTCAAGCAAAAAAATTACCAAAATTATGTGTTAATGACATGGAAAATTATCGAAATATCATTAAATTAGAAAGAGACCATAAATGATGTGGTGGAAATGGTCCATAAAATAATTTTTCAAATGATAAAAATAAATTCTTTGAGATAAATCAAGTCAACCTTTCCTCCTCTTTCACACCAAAATACAATTAGAATTATTTGGAAAGAATCAAGCCATAGCCTTAAGATCATTTGCAGACAATATAATGCATCAAAAGAATCCAAGTAAAAATCCCAACTTCTAAATTTATCTTGAGTTGTCTTGAAGGCAATTTCAGACTGCTATCCAGAAAACTATCTAGACAAGCTAGTGACAATTAAGCAGTCTAAGGGGATGTTCGAATATGAGATAAAACTTCAAAAACTGGTTAACTAAGGTCCCAATAGGAGATATTCAGCTTAAAAAACCAATGGGTAATTCTTCTTTTCATTATTGCAATCACTTTGCTAATAATATTTTCCAAACTTGTTACATGAACATTGAATATTAACGTAAGTGATAGCCTAGCTTTGCTTACTTTGAAAGATTAATTTGTTAGGGATTTTCATGGAGTTTTGACTTTATGAAATGCTTCCTTCCATTGCCATAAATTGAAAGGTGTTCAGTGAAAATGTTCGAATTAGAGGGTAACCTTATTAAACATGAGTGGCTTGGCATTGGCCGACTCCATATCTCCCGCAATAAAAAACTTAACCTTCCTTAAAGAAGTTGACTATTCTAGTTTCCTTGGGAAACATTTCCACCTTAATGCAGCTAAAAACCAATTACATGAAAATCTTTCGCAAAAAGTAAGTTATATTTGTCCCAAACTTGAAGGGATTTTATTGAACTTAATTAGCTTACTAGAGAAATTCCAATGTCAATATCCAACCTATCTAACCTACAACTATTTGACATTGCCTTAAATGGTTTCACTAGATTAGTTCCTGAGAATATAAGAACCTTAGGAATCTTCTTGTGTTAACCATTTCAGGAAATTACCTTGGAAGTGGGAAGCTAGAAGACTTGAACTTTCTCTCTTCTTTAAGCAACTACAGTCAATTGCAGCATTTGGGCATAAATTATAATCTCATTTATGAAATGATTCTAGACTTTATAAAAGTTTCTCAACTTGATTTGAAAAACAATACATGGGAGATAATTAGATTATTGGAAGTATTCCTCAAGGAATTAGTAATCTCATTAACTTGGATGTTAAGGAGATGAAGGGTACTTTCATTGTTAATGGAATTGCCATTAGAAATTTCTTTCATGCAAAAAATGTATGACTTAAGGTTGAGATAGTACCAACATCTTACAGCATGTTTGGTTGGCTGTAATGCTAAGCCATTACAGTTGAATTCAATGGGCCCCTGATTAAAATTTTGTTTAGTTGGTGTAATGGGTTATTACAGCCTCATTCAATATGGCCTTATTCAACGCAAAAGTGTCATTTACAATTCGGCACTCTCCTCACGGAATAGGGATTCAACAAATGGCTTGGTGAAAAATTATGTTAGGCTTTCAACTTTACCCTTCTCTTTCTCACGTCTGAAGCAATCTTTTTTCATTCTTTCTACCCATTTTCTTCCAAACTTGTCTCACTCTTTTTCATTCTTCTATTCTCACCAACTCTATCTCCTTTTGACAAACCCTAACGAGGCCTTCAATTAAGAATCGTTTTTCTAACTCCAACCCTCAACAAGGCTTTCGGTCGAGGTGGAAACTTGAGAAGAGAAACAATTGGCAGTCTTCCCTCAGGTAACTCTTCTCCCATTTTGATTTCCTTTTTTTAAATTTTTTTGTTAAATTAGTAGAAATAATAGGTATTAGCTTTCAAGTTTTTTTTAGACTATTTGCTGATAATTTTTGTTAACTTTTCTGTTTTTTTTAATCTTGGGGTGTGAAAAAATATTGATGTAAGCTTCAATTTCTGCGATTGTATGTGAGTTGGATTTTCCCCATGATTGGAGAAATTAAGGCTGGAGTCTCGACTAGGGCTCTTTTTTGCCAAAAATCCTAAGAAAAAGGGTTTTTTTGGAAAAAATACCGAAGGAGCCCGAGAATTGGCATACGTTAAGTTTACGCCTTAGGCTTTTGGTCTTTGGGGGATCCATTTCCATTCAGTTTGCTAGATCTGTTGTTCTTCATATGTTTCAACATCAAGATTCAACTCTTTTTTCTTTCGTTTTACACTTATTTTATTGAATTAATTCTGAAAATCATTTTTAATCATTTTATGATGCTTCAAAATGGATCTGTCATGTTTCAAAATTTCAATAACGATTTTGATTTAGCTTAATCAATATAATTTTAATCAACCCAATCTTCTACTTCTAGCAGATCCATCTATTTGTTTACCTATTAGCTTGAATTTTGTTGTAATCTCCTATACATCTTTATAGATCTAACAGTTTGTCAGTTTGGGTTGATTTTGAGTAGGATCAATATAGATTGAATCAAATTAAGTTTTAAAAATTTCATTTATTTTGGGTTTTGCCAATTTGAGGTTCAGATTGTTTTTTACTTGGGTTTTGGTTGTTTTATGACCAGCTGATTTGGATTTGAAGCTCATGTTTTGGTCATTTTGTATTTGGATCAATTTGGGTTTAGGTCAAATGGATTCCGGTTGTCGACTTTTATGGTTGGATTGTATAGTTTTGGTCTACATGTATGTATAAGTTCAGGTTAATTCAGTTTTAGGTTAAATGGATTTCCATTTTCTAGTTTATGTTTGGGTAATTGTTGAAATCTTCAAATACCCAATTTTGTATTTGGGTTTATGTTTTTACTTCTAATGTGATTATTTGATGAACATGTATATTGACTTCAAATAATTTTGTATATAGAGCTTTACTCACATTTGTGGCTTATAGCTTACGTTAAGAAATAAATTGAGTTCAGTTGAATTTTGCAGCTTTCTTGTTAGTGAATAAGTATGTCTCATTACAAGTTTGAGCATCCGAGGCACGGTTCATTGGGCTTTCTCCCGAGGAAAAGAGCCTCCCGAAATCGAGGAAAAGGTTCATTTTCCCCTAGTTTTCCCTCTTAATTGTTTAACAATGTTTATTTTGTAGCTGTAGTTGTTAGATCAAATAAATTAGCTTGTTTTTGTTTTATGCTTTAATTTGTGACTTGTACCTGAATTTGTAATTGTTAATCTATGTTACTATTTTATGGTTTTCAGTGAAGGCTTTCCCTAAAGATGATCCTACTTAGCCATGCAGATTAACTGTATTCTTGGGTTATAAGGCCAGAATGACCAATATTGTGAGGGAAGTTGAAAAGCCTGGATCAAGTATGTTTTCGTTTATACATATGATCTATTAATTTTTATGTGTTATTTTTCTTCATGGATTTATGTTTTATATTTTTGTCTTTTAGAGCTTCATAAGAAAGGAACTTAAGATACTGAACCTTCTAACTGGGTAATCAAAAGTTTCTTATATCCTAATCAAGAACATAACTAATATTCGTACAGTTCTGTTTTGTTAGTCTGAGAAGATGCTTTTTCACTTGTTTGAAGGTATATTTTCCTGCTTGACAAATTTGGTAGAATAAGATGGCAGGGCTTTGGTTTGGCAAGGTAAGAAGAGTTGTCATCGCTTTTTTATTGCATGAAAGTTCTTCTGGAGGAAAAATAGGTAGCCTAGCATTTTTTAGGTACCGTATTATCTTAATAGGTTAATCTCCATTTTTGCATTCAAGGGATACTAGTGTCAAATGAAAACAATGATGTGCTTTGTTGGAAACATGGTCCCGTCTGCTGTTTTCTTTTAGATTTCTGCAACCAAGCAAAGCCTTAGGTTTTCCATTTTGGGAGAGCGAGTGAAAAGTAAAGTATACTTATGCTAGTGTCAGGTTTATTTCAACTTCACTTTCTTATATTCTAATTTTGTGTCAAACTTAAGTTATATGCCTATCAATATCCCATCGATATTCCATGCAGATACTTTTGGCTTACCTAGAGTAGCTTAGTTTTTACACTAAAAGCCTGTTGGCTCAACAAATAAACAAGTTCACAGTTTTGAGAGACCTCAATTTTGTTGCAGAAAACGTTGGTATTGAGTGTTTCAAAGGTACTGTTATGGTATAATATCGATTTCTTTTTCCCTTTGCTGCTCAGAGTCATCTTTGACTGCATTTTGTTTTATTTAGTTCTCATCCTTTTCTCTCTTATTTTCCTGGTATTATAGTTTATCTTATTGAATTTTACATCGTTTTGATGTTGTCTATGGAAATGTTTTAATATCTATTGTTGCAAGAGGAGGGGTGGAGACTTTGAGGCCTACTTTACAGAAGTTATACATGACAAGGGCTTCTGCATATAGAGATGCTCTTAAGAGTTTCATAGAAGGATATCAAGAGGGTATCCAGCAGATCATGGAGAAAAAGGAAGATTCTTCTAAAGCACAGCAAGAAGGCAATACTGATAAAAATTTAACTCGATGGCTAATAAGTGTATAATTGGAGATGCATGTGAGTACTTCTCCAGCATACCTATTGTAGATACAAGTTTAGAGATTTGGTGGAGCTAGGTTGGCATGAAATCACAAGAATGATATCTTAGAATTAAGTGACCCGAATCCTTATTTAAATAAAATACAATGGTAAAATAAAATAAAAGAAGAATCCATATAGAATTACACTTCTTTTATTTTATTTTAGAATAAGGTTTTTTAAACCTTATTAAATTCCATCTATTTGATATTGATTAGAATAAGGTGTTTCAGTTTTACTAGAATATGGCTTTACAAGCCTATAAATAGACATAGTCTATTCCTCTTGTAATTATTCCAATTCGACATAATGAATTTTCTTCTCCTCTGCCCGTGGTTTTTTCTCAAAAGGGTTTCCACGTAAAATCTGTATGTTTTTTTATTTTATTTTATTTATTTTTACAGTTTGGTATCAGAGCTTTCGGGTTGTTCATCTCGATCACGGTAATGGTGTCTTTGAAGTATGAAATTTCGCTATTGGATCACAACACCAGATTTGCGTTGTGGTAGATTAAGATGCAAGTAGTTCTTGTGCAGATGGATCTAGAAGAAGCCCTGCTAGGGATAGATAAGATGCCTTCGTCATTAACAGATGAAAAGAAGAAACGTAAGGATCGAAAGGGGTTAACACAATTACATCTGCATTTGTCTAACGAAATTTTGCAGGATGTGATGAAAGAGAAGACCGCCGCTGGATTATGGAAGAGGTTGGAGCAAATATGTATGTTGAAAACTCTAACAAGCAAGTTGCATATGAACCAGCGTCTTTATGCTCATTGTTTGGAGGAAGGTGCGTCTGTATACAAACACTTAACAATGTTTAAAGAAATTCGCTCAAACTTGGAGGCCATGAAGCTTCAGTATGATAAGGAAGATCTAGGGTTGGTTCTACTTTGTTCATTGCCCCGGTCTTATTCAACCTTTAGAGACACAATTTTATATAGCTGCGAGTCTCTCACAGTTGATGAGGTTTATGATTCTTTGACCTTGTATGATAAGATGAAACATCTTGTGGTTAGACCCGACTTTCAAGGAGAGGGTCTAATTGTTCGTGGGAGACAAGATCGAAATGCTGATGATGATCGTGGAAGGACACAGGAATGAAACCCTCACAGTAAATCTAAGGGTATATCAAAGTCTTCAAACAGAGGTAAAACTTCTAATTTCTGTAAGAAGAAAAGGCATATTAAATCTGAGTGCTATAAGCTACAGAACAAGATTAAAAGGGAGGCTGCAAATCAAAAGGGAAAACAACCAGAAAATTCTGGTGAAGCTGATGTTGTAGAAGACTACAGCGATGGTGAAATTCTAGTCGCTCCTGTCAACAATTCTAAGCGAGCGAGGAATGGATACTTGATTTAGGCTACACCTTCCACATGAGTCCCAATCGGGATTGGTTTATAAGTTACAAAACAATGTCTGAAGGTGTTGTTTTGATGGGAAATAATGCTTCGTGTAAAATCGCAGGTGTTGGAACAATTAAAGTTAAGATGTTTGATGGAGTTCTCAGAACACTTAATGACGTGCGACATGTTCCAGAATTAAAGAGAAGTTTAATTTCATTGAGTACTCTTAATTCAAAAGGGTACAGATACACAGCTGAAAGTGGAGTTTTAAAGATTTCCAAAAGTTCTCTTGTTGTGATGAAAGGGCAGAGAAAGACTGTCAAGTTATATGTTTTGCAGGGTTCTACTGTTACTGGTGATGCAGCTGTCGCTTCCTCTTCCTTGTCAGATGATGATATTACTAAACTTTGGCATATGCGCCTAGGGCATATGAGTGAGAATGACATGGCAGAATTGAGCAAAAGAGGACTTCTTGATGGGCAAGGAATTTGCAAACTGAATTTCTGTGAGCACTGTGTTTTTAAGAAGTAAAAAAGAGTTCAATTCACCAGAGGAATCCATAACACGAAGGGAACATTGGAGTATATTCATTCTGATCTGTGGGAGCCATTCAGAGTGCCTTCGAGAGGTGGAGCTAATTATATGCTAACCTTTTTTGATGATTTTTCTAAAACAGTTTGGGTGTTCTTCTTAAAATAGAAAAGCGATGTGTTTTCCGCATTTAAGTCTTGGAAAATTATGATTGAAAAATAAACGGGAAAATAAATAAAATACCTCCGCACAAATAATGGCTTAGAGTTCTGTTCTGGTGAGTTTAATAAATTGTGCGAGCCAGAAGAGATCGTGAGACACTTGACAGTTCGTCATACTCCACAACAAAATGGCGTTGCAGAACGAATGAACAGAACGATCATGGAGAAGGTTCGATGTATGTTGTCAAATGCCAACTTACCAAAGTCATTTTGGGTCGAAGCAGCCTCTACTGCATGTTTTTTGATCAACCGATCCCCATCCGTTGCCATTGAGGAAAAGACTCCACAAGAGGTATGGTCTGGTAATCCTGCTAATTATTCTGATTTAAAGATCTTTGGGTGTCCTGTGTATGCTCATGTTGATAATGGAAAATTGGAACTGAGAT
This sequence comes from Gossypium hirsutum, assembly GCF_007990345.1. Lineage (NCBI taxonomy): Eukaryota > Viridiplantae > Streptophyta > Magnoliopsida > Malvales > Malvaceae > Gossypium > Gossypium hirsutum. The sequence goes on along the minus strand of NC_053425.1, from coordinate 44,355,423 downwards.
CCATTAAATGTGTTTTTCTTGGTTATAAACCTGGTGTAAAAGGGTATAAGTTATGGTGTCCTAAAAATAAAAAAAAGTTGTGATTAGTAGAGACACTGTTTTTGATGAAACTGCTATACTACCTAACTTATCTCTTAAAGACTCTTCCAATAAAGAAAATCAAAAGCAGGTGGAGCATCATATTAATACAAAGTCGACTCCTCAAGCCAGTACAAAAATTGAGAATAAAGTTGCTTCTTTACCGTAATACTCTATCACCAAAAACAGAATTAGAAGAGAAATTAAACCTCTAAAGAAGTATGCCGAGGCTGATCTAGTTGCTTATGCTTTAAATGTGGCTGAAGATATAGATACGAATCAAGAGCCATCTAATTATTCTGATATGGTTAGCTGTGAAGACTAAAAAAAAATAGATGTTTGCTATGCAAGAGGAGATCGAATCACTCCACAAAAACAGAACATGGGATCTTGTGAAACTTCTTAAAAGTAAAAAAAGTTGTTCGTTGTAAATGGGTGTTTAAAAAAAAAGAAAGAACCTCAGGATTTAAAGAACCCAAATATAAAGCAAGGCTTGTTGCAAAGGGTTACAGTCAAATTCCAAGAGTAGACTTCACAAATGTGTTCTCCCCAGTTGTGAAGCATAGTTCGATTCGAGCTTTGCTTGGTATTGTAGCCATGCATGATTTGGAGCTTGAGCAGTTAGATGTAAAAACTGCATTTTTGCATGGAGAACTTGAGGAGGATATTTACATGCAACAACCAGAGGGTTTTACAGTCTCAGAAAAAGAGGACTATGTTTGCTTGCTGAAAAAGTCCCTTTACGGTTTGAAACAGTCACCAAGGCAGTGGTACAAGAGGTTTGATTCCTTTATGACTTCTCATGATTTCAAAAGAAATAGTTTTGACAGTTGTGTTTACTTTAAGAAAAATAGTGATGGTTCTTTTGTGTATCTATTTCTTTATATTGATGACATGTTGATAGCAGCAAAAGATAAATGAGAGATAAGAAAGGTCAAAGCCCAACTAAGTGAAGAATTTGAGATGAAAGATTTGGAACCAACAAAGAAGATACTTGGTATGAAGATTCTCAGAGATAGAAAAGCAATTAAATTGTACCTAAGTCAGAAGGGGTACATTGAGAAAGTTCTTTGTAGGTTCAATATGCAGAGTGCTAAGCCTGTTAGTGCTCCTTTAGCAACCCATTTCATACTTTCATCAGCTTTGTCTCCATAATCAGATGATGAGATTGAGTACATGTCACATGTTCCATACTCTAGTGCAGTGGGATCTCTCATGTATACTATGGTTTGTTCACGTCCAGATTTATCATATGCAGTTAGTGTAGTTAGCAGATATATGGCGAATCCCAGTAAAGAACATTGGAAAGCAGTTCAGTGGATTTTAAGATACTTATAAGGTACTACTGATGTTTGCTTACAGTTTGGAAGAACTAGAGATGGAGTCATTGGGTATGTTGATGCTGATTTTGTTGGAGACCTTGATAGAAGAAGTTATCTCACAGGTTATGTCTTTATAATCAGAGGTTGTGCAATCAATTGGAAAGCCACTAAAGCTGAGTACATGGCGATTACTGAGGCTTGTAAAGAAGCTATTTGGTTGAACGGGCTCTTTAATGAACTCAATGAAGACCTTCAAATCAGCACAGTATTGTGTGACAGTCAGAGTGTCATCTTTCTTACAAAAGATCAAATGTTTCATGAGAGAACAAAACATATTGATGTTCGGTATCATTTTGTTCGTGATATTATTGCTCGTGGTGATATTGTTGTGAGCAAAATTAGTACTCATGAAAATCCTGCAAATATGATGACTAAGTCACTTTCTATAACTAAGTTTGAGCATTGCTTAGACTTGATTGGTGTTCATTGTTGAAGTTAAACCCTTAAAGGGTTTTATGGAAGAAATGGAGAACTTGTTCGTTGAGAGTTCGCAATGAAGAACTTGTTCATTGAGAATTCGTGTTAAGGTGGAGATTGTTAGAATTAAGTGACCCGAATCCTTATTTAAATAAAATACAGTGGTAAAATAAAATAAAAGAAGAATCCATATAGAATTACACTTATTTTATTTTATTTTAGAATAAGGTTTTTTAAACCTTATTAAATTCCATCTATTTGATATTGATTAGAATAAGGTGTTTCAGTTTTACTAGAATATGGCTTTACAAGCCTATAAATAGACATAGTCTATTCCTCTTGTAATTATTCGAATTCGACATAGTGAATTTTCTTCTCCTCTACCCGTGATGTTTTCCTGAAAGGGTTTCCATGTAAAATCTGTATGCTCTTTATTTTATTTTATTTTATTTTATTTTTCACATGATACATGTCCTAAGAATTTTCCTGTATTGAGAAAGTGACCTTTAGGAACTACAAAAATAATGGGAATCTCCATTGACAATGGTGATGCTCTTTCCTTCTCTCACAATTTAAATGAAATGAGAATGTGAAATGTAACATTATAATGTTTGTTATATGTAACAAATTATCGATTAAAATTATTACTTAACTCATAAATTAACATTTAAATTATATCATTAATTCTATTTCAATGTCTAAATTTTTTTAATCACAAGCTATTTATTACTTCTAATACTTTGTTTTTTTTATTGTAGAATAATTAAATTATTTGTTTCACTAATGATATTTTAGCACATTAAATATGTATTGCAGTTTAAAAATAATAAAGTAGGTTATATATTATTTTTATAATATTATATATTATGATTTTTTAATTCATATAATAATGATTATATTAAGAATTTTATTAAATTATATAATATTTTATTAAATTGTATTTAATAATAATTATATTAAAATATGATTAAATTATTGATTTTTATTTTTATTAAAAAATATTTAACAATAATTTTATTAAGATTTAATAACAATAACAATAATTATCTATCAAAAAAATTCTGTTAAGGGTATTTTGGTCATTTAAGTATTTTTCCTTATACTATTACAACATCTATTCCATTCAACCAAATACAAAAATATTATTATAGCTCTATTCCATTCCATTCAACCAAACAGTTGAATTACTGATTACAACTCTATTTCATTACAGCTCTATTCAATTACAGCTTTATTCAATTACAGTCCTATTCCATTATAGTAAACCAAACGTACCCTTAGAGTTCATAAAAGAAACGTTTTATTTTTGTATAGAAGAAAAGAAAAATGAATGAAAAAGAGAGAGAGAAGGGCCTGTAGCCCTTTGTTTTAGGCAGAGGTGAAACTAGGGGCTGCTCCCAAAATGAAATTTTTTTATTTAGGCTCGTAAAGATAAAATTATACTTTGACTCCTTAAAAATATAAAAATTTAGTTTAATCTTTTTAAAATTTATAAAGATATAGGCTATTAAAATAGTAAAATTTTATTTTTACTATCGTAAAAATTACAATTTAATTTCAATCCTAATAATATTTTCTAATTTCAGCTATAGAAGGTAAAGACTTAACCGCAAAATGTTACACATAAATAAAGTTAGTAATCATTTCATAATAAATTAAAGCTTATGACCAAAATCTAATTTATACGATACAATCAATAAAATGTTTACTTTATAAGATTTTGGAAAGACATAGATTTAGCAACTACGTTTGAATCACTACTGAAATTTTAAAGTTGAAAAATTCCATGGATTAATAATACCAAATTAAAATACAAGGACTGAATTTATAACAAACACATAGTATAGGAACTAATAATGAATTTCACCTATTTTTTAACGTGGGACTTTTCTTTAAACCGTTTTCTCGACCTTCACACCACCGCGCTGCATATTTTGTTTGTTTTGTTCTTCACTCACTCTCTTTTGATCTTCTTGGTTTCTGTGTTTGGCGTTGTACGGAAATACTTTCTCCATAGCAATGACCGAAACGACTGAGGAATCCGAACTTCACAATGGACACCAACCACAAGCAGAACCGGAACCGGAACCAGAATCAAAAGCGGAATCTCAACCCGAATCGAAAACGGAGCCAGGACCGGAAAACAAACCGGAGGAGGCACTGAAGGTGGAACCTGTTGTAACCGGTGCGGATCCGAACACGAAGGAGGAGGACAAAGAGAGCTCGATCCAACCCAATGACGCGGCCAAGCCGTCATCCACTGACCAAAATGCTCGGCCGCAGCTGCGAAAAGATGAAGGGAATCGGACTTTCACGATGAGAGAGTTGCTAACTGAATTTAAAAGCGACGAAGAGGAAGCAGGCTCTCCTTACAGGTACATTTTTTGTTTTTTTTTTCGTTCTGGATTTTCGATTGAACAAGCAACGACGCTCTTTTATTTTATAATTGGATTTAGTGAGATTATAAATGTAGAAATTTTTGGATCTGTGGAATTCTCTGTTGATCCATCTCCTTAATTACATATGTGAAACGATTAATTGTAAAGTTAGGCTGTTTCTCGATTATATCCTGAATAGACAATTTGGAGAATTTTACCAAATGCAATTGAGGTGTACTCTTGCTATTAAACTACAAGTTAATTTTCGTTAGTTGCATGGATGAGCAACTGTTCTCCAGTGACGGTCTTCCACTGTCCTGGATTCATTATCTTTAAACTTCAGATGCAAGAAATATATGTTTATTTCAGTCCTTCAATTGGTTTTGGATTTCGTGTTTGGCGTTCATTGTAGTCTTACTTTATGTCTAACTTAATGAATGAACCCCTAGTATCAGGATCTTTCACTTCTGGAATTAAGTTTACCTTCTTTTTCATGTGCCACATTCATGTAAAGCTTAAGTATGCTATATATTGTTCCTGCTTGTATTTCTGGTTCTTCTTCCGCTTGTAAAAGATATTGTTTTCTTTTCTGTGATTTGTATGTTCCAGTCGAGAAAGCACGCAGAGACAATCCAACCAAAACAGTGCTGCAATGGAGTTGGTCAGTAGTGTCACTGGTGCTGATGAGGAGGGCCAGTCTCGCCAACGGGTTCTTGTGTATGCTGCCAAGAGGTACTGTCAGTCTTATTTTCTTACACTTATCACAATTTGCTTTGATATTGAGCATGATATGTTTCTGTTCCAGAGTCCTGATATTCCATAGTAGTGATTTTCAGTTTGGCTTTGCAGGTATGCTGCTGCTTTAGAGAAAAACCCAGAAGATTATGATGCACTTTACAACTGGGCATTGGTTCTTCAGGTTTGACATATTGGTTCATTTTGATTATTATGTTAGCATCATTCAGAATTATATATCAATAAGATTCAATCATTATTTGGCTAGGACAGCCTTCATAACAGGGTCAAGCTTATCATAATGTTTAATGTTGCAAATTGCTCATATCATGTCCACACTGTTCTTATTTGGCTTACAGGAAAGTGCTGATAATGTTAGTCCAGATTCTACTTCACCTTCTAAAGATGACTTGCTAGAGGAGGCTTGTAAAAAGTATAACGACGCAACTCGTCTTTGCCCGACACTTCATGATGTATGTGTGCTTCTCCATGTCCCAGATGACCTTGTTGCATTCCTATGGATTTGTGATTTTTTTGGTTCACTTTCAACTGCCAAAGGCATGATGACTGCTCAAAATGCATAAGTCACATAAGAAGCTGAATACACAAAAGAAATGAGTTTAGAGCTGCATAAGCGCTTCTATATATACACGTACTCACAAAAGGAGAAATGAGTCTGTATAATTTGTATATGTTTTTCTGATTTTCATTCACATGACTCTGATGCTAAGTCATTAATTGACAGGCTTTCTACAACTGGGCAATAGCAATATCTGATCGAGCGAAAATGCGTGGTCGGACTAAGGAGGCTGAAGAACTATGGGAGCAGGTTCTGACTATATAATTTTGGTATTTCAGTCACGCTAGACATTTGTATGAATAACACTAGTCCTTTATTGGAAACTCTTGGTGTCTTGTCATGGAACACCTTTTCCTTGGATGGATAAGATCTCATTTCCTGTTTCTGTTTCATGTTAACCGCTTACTTTTATATAATCTGTTTCAGTAAGGCCAGAACCATGGGAGTTGGTTTTGACTGTGGAACCTTGATATATATTCTAGAATTAGTACGGAAACACGTTGTCTTTGTGGTGGTGCTGTATAGAGATCCTTAATAAATAAAAACCTTTACCTTGAGTTTGATGGAGCCTAATCTTATTGTTATGGCTTTGTAGGCTACAAAAAACTATGAAAAAGCTGTCCAACTCAACTGGAATAGCCCTCAGGTATATTTGAAGTAGTTATTTACTTTAGTCTTGTAATTCTGCTATCTAGAGTGACTTCATTTTTTTTTTTTATTCTGCCAGTGATTATAATGATGCTAAAATCTTTTTCAGGCGCTAAACAATTGGGGACTTGCACTTCAGGTAAATTATGATTTAGTGATGCGTAATGTTGATTAATCAGCTTTATTTATTTCCATATCTTTCAAATTAAGATTTGATTCTATTTGTATGGACTCTGAGAATGCTTTACCTACTTTCTTGTCTTATCACATATTCTTTAGGAACTCAGTGCAATTGTTTCTGCACGAGAGAAGCAAAAAATTGTGAAGACTGCAATTAGTAAGGTACAAAAGTCATTTGGGGAAATCAGAGTGCTTGGATGACTATAGGAACAGGCAGCAAAGTAATCTGACATCTGATATGTCCTAAAAGAATAGCTTATAGTTTTCTTTTCTATTCTTATAATATCCTTTACTTCTAATGCAGTTTCGTGCAGCAATACGATTGCAATTTGATTTCCATCGAGCAATATACAACCTTGGAACTGTCTTGGTAAGTACCTAGTTCTTAGACTGGAAACTTCACCTATGATTATTTCTTTTTGATATAAATGAGATTAGTTAATGGCTTCATTATGTAAACATTTCTAAGTGAAGCATATCAAAACTTGAAATATCTGTATTTTAATTGCAGTATGCACTAGCTGAGGATTCAGTACAAACCGGTACTACAAATCCTAAAGAAATGTCCTCCAATGAGCTGTATAGCCAGTCTGCTATATACATTGCAGCTGCACATGCATTGAAACCAAATTACTCTGTAAGAAATCTATATTTATTTGGGACTAGAGAGTTTTACTAAATAGATAGAGTCAATTTCTGGTTATGTAGGTGGCATAATTATAGGTTGATGAAAAATTTGCAGCATAAATTTTGACTTTCTGCAAACATAAATTTTTCCAGAAAGCTAACGTTATATTTCTTCATTTTCTCTGAAATTTAAAGTTTTAGAATTGTGCAAATTGACGTTAAAGTTCCCATCTTAGTTTTGTGGATATATTTTGTTATTTTAAAATGTCCAGGTTTTGAGCAGTGTGTTTCTTGGACATCAGAGTTTTACTGACTAGATGTAGTCTCGATTTCTGGTTATATGGGTTGCATGATTATTGGCTGATGAAAATTTTTGTAGCATAATTTTAGCTTTTTGTAATCATAAAATCTATAAGAAAGCTAATGTCATACTTTTTCATTTTCTCCTAAATTTAAAGTTTCAGAATTGTACAATTTGACTTCAAAATTCCCATCTTAGTTTTGTGGATATGTTCTTATTTGGTATTTTTGAACGTCCAGGTTTACAGCAGTGCCTTGAAGCTTGTTAATTCAATGGTCAGTATTTAATCTTTCAACAATATTTTTGAGGTTTTGTTTTCTAAATCGATTGAATCTTCTGTTAGCAATGTTGAGCCCTTAGCTGCGAAAATAATCTCCTTTTCTTTTTTCCTAGTTAAGTAGCATTGTCATGGATCTTTTAATTTATAGGAGTAATACTTTGGGGCGTGATCCATGAATTCCACAGTTCTTTCTTGTCGGAAAATTGATGCTGTTTTTTACTTTTAAGTATCACTGCACTATAACCGAGTCCTTGAGCTGCACAAGAAACTGATGCAAAATTATAGAGAACTATGTAAAAGGCCAAATCTAAGTTAGGGAAGGCCATTAATTTGGAATCTTTAGTTAGCGCTTAGATTACACTTTTATTGCTTTCCTTGGTCTCTTGATTATGGTTTTATTTCAATTGTTTTATTTCCTTCTAAGACTAGGTTTCCTCTTTTATGTAATAAGATTGGTCTTTATTTAAAAGAACTTAAGAAATAATAAAACCCTAAACAGAATTTCTTAAGAAGAATCCTAAAAGATTTGGGTTTGTCTCTAAGGAGTCCTAAAGTTTCAATTTCTTTTTGGTGAGTTGAAGGTTTTAGTCTCCCTTTGATGAGCTGAACTATCAATCCCGAACGTGATTGTAACAGTTTGGTATTCAAAGCCAATGATCCTCAGCAACGGCAGATAATGGTCGGCAGAATGGCAAGCAAAAATACATGAGGCTTGAGCTTATGCAAACAAAGATAAAATATATATTGGATCATACGTTACAGGATATTCATGAAGTATTGCTCTAACCAAAAACCAACTATTTGATGAATTACATGATGGAATTTATAAAATAATTGCTGGTAAATAGGTTAGCAAGTCTATGATAGACACAAACGTACACCCTCTAACTGAACAAAACCAAACCATGGCTACAGATCTCTCTTTCTTATTCTATGCATCAATTTCTCCTAATCCCATCTCAATAAAAATCATATCAGTTACAACCGACTTTAATTGCTTGTCTTATTCATTAATCCCTCTCCAACTCATATCTGACAGCCAGCCATTTTCTTTAAACCTGCTCCCCAAAACCATCAACTCCATACTGGAAAAGTTTAATGGGTCTAAACTTGCTGGGTTATTCTTGAAAATATTGAATGCTGGTGAGAAGTTTGAATAGATTTATTCGGGGTTGCTGGTAAATGAGAATAACTTTGTAGGGGTCTACGATCTCTATCGCTTTTGACTATTAGTAACAAAAGGGACGTTCCACCAAGTTTATCCTGATTTCAAGCTTGAGGACAAGCTCTTTCTCTAGAAGGGAGTAATGTAACAGGCCAAATCTATGTTAGGGAAGGCCATTAACCTGGGTTTTTTTTATTATGTTTTAATTTCAGTTGATTTATTTTCCTTTTAAGAATAGGTCTCCTCTTTTAAGTAATAAGATTGGTTGACTTATGTAATAATAAAACCCTAAGCAGAATTTTTATCAAAAAAAGACTGTAAGATTTGGGTCTCTCTTACGAGTCCTAAGGTTTTAGACTCCCGTTGATGTGCTGAGTTATCAATCACAATAATTCGTAACAAACTACATGCCTAATCCAATGTTTTTGAGAATTTTACTTTGGCTTGGATGTAAACATATTCAATGATTGACTGCCCACAGTGTCCCCAAGAATATTCATTTTAGGTGTTCAAATCATAAGAACCAAAATTTTATCAGAACATTTAATAGCAAATCGTAAGAGCCAAATTTTATGATAAGAAGCAATATTCAGAGTAGTGATCTTGTGTTCAAATCATAACAACAAAAATTTATTTAGAACATTTAATAGCCCTATTCTTTCACCCTCTTCTTCTTTTCAAAGTGTGTCTGTGTGTTAGGGATATTGTTTTTTCTCATTAGCTCATTTCATGTTTAAACCTGGCACTCACCTGGTGAAGAGAACTATTGAATCTATATAGTGCAAATGGCTGCGGTGGTCATCTTCTGTTAATACTTAATTGAATTTGGTGGGCAAATTATTTTATATTCTGACGGAACTAAATTTTTGACAGCTACCTTTACCCCATCTTAAAGATGGGTATCTGACTGCACCACCAGTAGGAAACACATTTCCACCTCATAGTGATTGGAAGAGAACAGAGTTCTTTCTGAATCAAGAAGCACTTCAACAGGTAAAAAGCTGATTGGTTTTCTTCTTGTCCACGGTAAATAAATATAAAGTTTCTTTTTCATTTTTTTCTGGGATTGAGGGTTCATTTCTTCAAATGTTTGTTTATATTTAGTGCATGAAGTTATGTTATTGCACGTCTCTTTTGAGAGGAAGGAATGATAGAGTATGACAAAATACATCATATATATGTTTTTTGTAAGCTGTTTTCAATTTAAATTCCAGGCTGTTATCTACAAAAGGCAAAAGTAACATAAATTGCTACACGAAGAATTAATACCTTTCTCCATGTCCTCTATTTCCGATTGACCAGGTCATCAAAGTTGAGCAGAAACAAGTTTCCCGAAGCCTCTCTGGAAGAATCGTGGATGCAGGAAATACGGACAAAAAGGCTATCAGAGTTTATATTCCAGACATCATTTCTGTATCAGCCTCTGCTGATCTAACTTTACCTCCAGGTGCTGGCCTCTGCATTAATACCACATCCGGTCAAGTTTTCTTGGTAAGCATTATGCTTTACATTTTTGTTCTAATAGCTTTTTTCTTAAATCATAATGAAGGAACGATAACTTCCATGCAGATCAAAAACTTGAAAATTATTTTATGCCCATGTTTGTCATTTGGATGAAATGTGAGCAATATATGTATGGCAATCTAGCTTTAGTGAGTATTGTTTTCTCTTCGCTTCAGGTTGCTGATTCGTGGGAATCCCTAGACGGGTGGCTTGACGCTCTCCGCTTAGTTTACACAATTTATGCACGAAGGAAAACTGATGTTCTAGCGGGTATCATCGCCACCTAATCATTTCTTATATGTTGAGCTTGCATTCTTTCTTTTTTCTCATTTGCATTTGTTTTCAAATTTGGTTGGATCTAATTCGACTCTTATATTGTCAAAATTTTCGGAATAGTAATCAAATTATTCATTTGGTATCTACCGCAGCTAATGTCATATATATAAACAAAAAAAAATAACTTTTTTACCCTTTAATAAAGGAGCCAAAGCAATGGAAACTTGAAGGCAACATCTGGGGTGTGCTTATCTACCCTGTCTTAACTAAGATTGGTTTATTTTGCCAAAAGATGAGTATATATATCTAGTAATCTACTACTCTGAGAATTGCTGGAACGAGCAGCTTGCTTCGGACTTCCCTTCAAACTTTTTATTGTTCTTCATGCTTGAACCTTTTTTTCTAAGAAGGCAGGAATTTCATGCAAATGGGAGGATTAATTTTGGCCAAGGCAAGAATTGAAGCCGGGAGAATCCATAGCCCTTCCCCACATATTAGCCCGGAAGCAACGGCTGGAACCATCAACTCAGCCTTCTTTGCATTTAGCTTCTGCCAAGCAAACACGACCAAAGTTCCCAAGCACATATCAATCGCAAAATATCCCCCAACTAAAAATGGCATTGCCATTGCCATCGGAAGCGGCATCCATTTCCCTATTTTATGCGGTGAGACATCTCTCACAAAATTCACCAACACTGCAAAAGCAAAGAAGCCATAACAGAGTTGCAAGCAATGCCGAGGCAAAGCCGAAAATCCTTGCACACCTAGAATAGCCATGTTTCTATATATCAAGGCATATGGTGCTTTGAATTCTCCATATGGGTTTCCAACATCGAATGCTTTGTAGAAAAGGAAGAAGCTGAGAGGCGTTACAACGCAGCCAATAGCCGTCCCAATTGCTTGGCTCAAGAACATCGCTCTTGGTGATGCGAGCGTATAATGCGCTGTCTTGAAATCTTGCATTAAAATGCAAGCAACAGAAACAACAGATTTGATGAGTCCACATCCGGCAAGCCCTGCTACAACACCGTTTTCCTTGCCTGTCAATGCTGCCAACACGAAAAGGGCTACTTTCCCATAGTTATAGGCCATATTCATGTCGGTAAGACCCGCCCCATAAGCATTGCAGAAAGCCAGAGATGGGGCAAGAATGTAAGCTATAATCACATAGTACCATTTGAGTTGAGGGAACATGATGGGGATCACAACAACAGACACGATAGACAATACCACATATCCAACGACCCCAATCCACATGGGGATGGTTTCTCTGATGAAAAGTTCGTTTTGTTTTCGATCCTCAGCTGTCTTCTTCCGATCATCCTCCTCATCTACAAGGACAGCATAGGTTGGTTAGTCATTGCCAAAAATTTCATTACATTTTGGCCCTGAAAACCGAATATGAGAATGCTGCTCTATTACCTCTATTTCGGCCCTTGTCCTTCAATCTACCATGGATGTTTATAAGCGTGAAAGACAGTATCTTGAGGAAATTGTAAAGGCCATCACCAAGAATGAGAGCAACAGATACAAAAACCTAACAACCATTATATTTTAGGTTATAAACATTTCCAAAGAACATTGGAACCATTAAGGGAGTGGGCGAATAGACAAAATAAGAGACCTTGTATCCATATAGACTCCTCATGCTGCTTTCTTGTAAATCCTCAGAAAACCATTGTCCTTTAAGGCGATTAATAAGTGGCCACATTATTCCATATGAAATCACAGCTCCAAATAGCAGAGACAAGTTAACCAGGTGAGAACAGATCATTCCTGCCCCGACATAGGTCAAGCTAAAATCAAAGAAGAATCTGCAATATATATATATATATTCAACAACGGCCCAGGAAATGATTAGGATTATTATCTTGTCCACTGATGGATGATGACATGTATCTCTATGATGCAGTAAAATAATAATAAAAAAGGACACTTGATAACATGTTGGACCCGCGGACGTACGTTTGCTTCCAGGCTTTAAGTCCGAAAGTAGGGAACTGCTTGAAACCACATTCTTCTTTCCCAGAGAAAAACCATTGAAAAAATCCCCATAGGAAACTAGCTGAGAAGTACCTCAGGAACCCACGCACCTGTTTCCTGCAATTATGTTTTAATCATATCATTATTATCTCATAACTTCTTCTTCTTCTGGTTTGATCCTTATAATATATATTGCTTACTTGGCTGACTTATTGCCTTGGCTATGGAAGCCATTGATGAGAACTGCAGTAGCCAAGCCACTTGGATAAGTCAACTTGAGGTCCACTATCATGACCTGTAAAGAAGAAGCACTTTTTTTTAATTTTATCTTCTTTTTTATTATTTATTTCTAAAAAGAAATCAGAAAGCCTCAAAAAGGATGTTCCGTTCCTGCTCTGATTCTTTGATTAGAGAAAGCATGTTTTGTTATTTTTCTTTGGAGTACATACATCAAAATTTCAAACAATAATTTTGTAGAATATATATTTTTTTATTAAATTAGATATTCTTTGAATAATGGACCTTTTATGTAGGTAATAAGACCTTAAAATTGTAATATAAGATAATATTTTAAGTGGATTATTTTAGTAAGCAAGCGAAGGTTACCTTTCTTAAAGGAATTAATACGAAAAGACCAACAAAGCAAACTACAAAAAGGAAGCCGGTCATCCACCCAAGTCCTGGTTCCTTTATAGCCTTTGCAGAGTTCCCTTCAGTGCCTACTCCGGACAATTCATATGTCTTCCTGTTTAATCCCAACAGATAAGATGCAAACCCACCTGCACTCCACATCATCAATCATCAATATATGTTATGTTATGTTAAGGGGAGAATTGAAATGAGCCTGAAAAATAAACCTCTAACCTCCAATAGCTATGCTGTAACATGCAACTGCACATGTCTGAATCATGGTGTTCTCTTGTCTTGTAAAAGGTTTGGCCGTATATCCTGCCTTCTCAACAACTTTTGTCCATGTCCGGATAAAAAGGAAGGCGATAAGAGCAGCTGAGACATTCAGGTTAGGGACCCAACCTGTTGTGAGGTTCAGTTTCATGGCTATCACACTGTAAACCGTCCCAATCAAGATGCTTACAATCACTCCCCTCACAGTGATTTGCTGAGTCCATGGTTGTATTGTCCTTGAACCCTCGGTTTCTTCATGCACCTCTTCCATGTCTTCCCTCTCTTTCTCTTTCGTATCCTTCACCTCTTCCATGCTCTTTGTTACTGAAATGGGTATATTCTGAAATCATTAAACAAGAAAAATAGCTTATATCTATATCCACACACACACACACACACACACACACACACATATATACATATAACTCACCTTGACTTGGTTGGTCTTCCGTGTAGGTCTAATTTCTTCAAGCTTTTTGGTAGACAGAATAGATCAGGGATTGAAACAAGTTGTCAAGTGGTTCTTTGTCTGGTTCTTTTAAAACATACATAAAATCATTCTCAATGAACCAGACACCAGTATATATAATAGCTAGAAGTTAATTTAATACGCAAAGATCCTCAAATTAAGGGGATAAGAAAAGGCACTCAGTCTCTTCCCTAGCATTCATAAAATAAATGATTGCAGCCAAGCCAACAGTGAAAAACATGTATAATATTTGTTTCAGAATCTACTTGGTTACATTCAGTGGTCAAACAAAGCAGAAATGATTTCTCACGCAATAGGAGGAAAAAGAACATGGAATAAAAAATGGTTGATATGAAGGGAGGGTAGCATTAGTAGCATTATAAAAATATGTATATATATATATAAAAAAGCTGAAAAACTTTTAACAGCTTGTTAACGAGCATTGGCTTGATTCGATGACCTTATAATTGACCTCTCCTCTTTATTTCTATACCATTGAGTTGGTTATGATAGTGTTTGTCGATAGAAGAGATTCTTTTCCTCTTTTTTCTTCACAAGTGTTTAAACATGATTCTGGACGATTGTTGACTTGTTTTGTTGTGTGGGTCACTCACTTATTGGAGCAATGAAATTGATAGATAATATGTTCAATGTTAGAGGTAATAAAAGTTAGTGAAGTCACTCATTTGGAAAATATGGGTGAATTCAGCTTTGAATTTCATTAATGGTCCTAAATTTAATTTATCTCGACGAGACTGATGATGTACCCTAACTCTGAACTAGAGTAGTCTCCCTTTACCTAAATTTTAATCCGACATAAAAAAATAAAAAAGCAAAAATCAAGTACTCACGTTTCATGTGCTGCACCTTATCTTATTGTTGTTGACTACTCCGTGCTTTTGCTTCACTGTTAAATTCATACTACTTCAACACCCTAGCATTACCTTTTATTTGTATTATGCTGGTTATGTTAATACCTATTTTTACCGGAATTTTTTTTAAAATTTTTAAATTGAAAAAATATATATACTTAAAACCATGTTGGAGCTAACTTCATCCTAGTGGTTACAATAACAACACGACATTTTAAATTAGCTTGATTTTGTTAATTATTGCAAAGAGGTTAACTTTTCTGAAAGAAGTCTTTGAAGTATCGTTAATTGGACAGTTAATTGGTCCTCCAACCAGTGGCGAATCTAGAGGGGGACTGGCATGGGCCCCGACCCCCTTAAAATATAAAATTACTATTTGAGTCCTTAAATTTTTTAAAAATTTTAAATTAGTAAAGATAAAATTGTACTTTGGCCCCCCTAAAATTATAAAAATTCGATTTAATTCTTTCAAATCTCTGTTTATTTATTATTATTTTAGTTTTAAGATTCAAAATTCGAATTAGAAATTAGAGAATTCTATTTAATTCTATTCTTATTCTATTTAATTTCTATTAAATCCATTTATTTAATATTTAATTTAATTAAATAAATTATGATACTATTTAAATTATTAAATTCAATTTTCTAGTTAATTTGAATATTTAAATTAAATAGAAAAAAATATTACTTTAATTGGTATTGTTAATTGTGTAATGGTTTGGTTTTGTTGGAGCCATGGGTCAAATAAAACGGACCATTTCTCTCTTTGGGAAAAACCAATCAAAGAATTTCATTATATCCTTTCTCAAATCGTTATAAAGATATAGACTATAGAAAATTAAAATTTTAATTGCCCCCCCTAAAAGATTGTTCTGACTTCGCCCCTGCCTCCAACAACGGAAGGTATCATCCCCTAGTGGAGGTTTTATCTCTCATATTGTGCCAAGAGCTAACGTGTCGAGAGCACGTGCTTGGTGGGCCTAGTTCACAAAGTTAGGAGTGCCTCGATTGGTGGACCTATAAAGCTTAAGGAAGAGGAGTTAGTATAGAGCATGAGAATAATTATTAAGTAACTTGAGCGCAAGCCGACTTAAACCACTACCCTAAAGCTTATAATCCACTTACCTACAACAATAGCACTGCACAACGTAGCCCAAGTGGTACTTTTGATTGTTGAGGGATTAGTCAATTACATGACGAATGACACTTTAAAACATCTCCTAAAATAATTGACCCCGATAAAGAAAAAAGAAAAAAATTATTTCCCTGTTAATCAGTTCCTTTTGTTGTTACTTGTTATGCAAATCATCCGTGATAATTGTATATAGATGGGTAGAACTCTCAGCAAATAATCACAGTCAACCATCTATCATCTATGTATTGACAGTATATATTTTGGGTGCATAAGTAACCTTAAATTATATAAAAAGGTTTTTTTATCAATGAGGTATTCAATCAAAATCAAATGAAAGTGAAATTCTAGTGGCTATACTTCTAAAAGAAACCCTTAAAACTAGTTAACTTTTGTTAAATAAGCCCGTATTGTACCCAAATGTGCCCTTATCCTTTGATTTTTTTTTTACTTAATTTAGTTTATTCAAATAAAATTTTGATTTATGTTAAGACTTTATTGAGGTATAAATTAAAATTTTGATTAAAAAAATGTATTAGATCGAATTTAGAGCTTATTTGGATACAAGTTAAAGTTTTGGAGTTTATTCAGTTGTAATAAAAGCGTATAGACTTACCTAAATAAAATAATAAAAAATTAAGGGGCTATTTAGCATTTTAACCAATTATAATTGATAAAATCCATTTGATTTTAAGATAAAAAAATTTCCACTTCCACATTATTATCCTGCTTCACATTGACCAACTAAAGAGAAGACTTTGATTTGTAGAAAGGGATTCATTTCCACACTTAAAACTTTACTCGCTTAGTTTAATTTTCTTTAAAAAAATTTAAGAAAATATTAAAACTTACAAAAATCAGGAAGAAATATATTTACAAAAATATCCAAATCACAATGAAAAAAAGAATCTAAAATATTGTGTTAAAAAAATCCAATTTTCTGGTTTTTAACTGATTTTTTTTAATTCTCAATTTTTTTAGAACATTTTTTTTCCAAATATTTATTCTAAACTAATCAATTTGAAACAATCTTTTGTTCTTAAAGAAAACTACAATTTAAAATTATTATACGTTAATAATCTGAGACCCAAGTCTTAGAAGGATTCGAGCCTCCAACCCATGACTCAACCACGAGAAGACAACAAGGCGAACCAACTCGCAAGGTAAGGCTACAGATCCAACTCGTGGGGACCTTGCACGAGCTCATATGGCAAGGTCATAGGACCAACTCGCGGATCCAGCTCGCAAGGCGAAGTTACAAATCCAACTCGTAGGAACCTAGGGAAGATCGTAGTCTCACTTCGCATACACTCAAGGAACTCAGTGAAAGGGCCACGTACTCTGCAGGCAATCCAAACACGTGTCCAATAAGTACAGAGCTCATCTAGAGTGTCAGTCCCAAGCGCAGAAAGGACCGCGTGCTCCGTAGACATGTACCCAACAGACCTGGAGTTCGCAGAGAATGTCAGTATTAGGGGTAAAGTGGGGCCCTATCATGGGTTGTAATAGTACCTGCAACAACATGTATAAATACATGAATATTCATATCAATAAGACACAAGAGAAATATTACTCAACAATTGGTGTGGTGAGCGTAAAAGTATTTCCGATCATCAAGTTTTTTCGAGTTTGATTAAGTTTTCTTTTCAAAGAAAATGGCTCACATAGGTGATAATTTCCCCTTTAACTCATCATCAGGACAGGTAAGAGCATTAGGCTCAGGTGCCCAACATGACAAAGAAGACTTGTTCGCTGGATGGTTTGCCGACAAGCCAAACAAATATTTGCTAAACTCCCCACATATGAATTGAATATTTGAATATTTTGAACTCATTACATGATAAATTAAGACAACTTATTTTATCCCACGTTTAATAGATACACCTTATTAAAGGGTGCACTATATAGAAAAGGGTTTTCACATTCTCTATTACAGTGACTATCGCCACTGGAAGCTGAATATGTTATGAAAGAGATCCACAAAGGATTTTGTAGTGATCACCTAGGCAGTAAAATGGTCGCACAAAAAATCTTCAAACAAGGGCACTACTGGCCTGCAATCCAAGAAGACACACACTAGATGGTTCGCACATGTGATTCCTGTAACACCCTATAACCCGTATCCGTCGTCGAAATGGGTTATGAAGAATTACTAATTCTGAATTTCAACATTACTACATACACATTTACATAATTTAATTAGCAGTTATACTCATAGCCAAACATCATCAAAGATAGAAATTCAACTTATATCGACATTCAAAAGTTGCCATATTCACATGGCATATATACAAAAACATCTCAAAATAACATTCACTTAAGTCTATTCTATACATGCCATACTAGTTCCAAAATATAGTAGTACCAAAAAGACAGATAGTGTGACGAGTTGCTGACAATCCCCTCCCCAAGCAGGTAACTGGAATCAACAATCTATAAAACAGAGAAATATAACAAAAGGAGTAAGCTTTCATAAGCTTAGTAAGTTTTAAGCAATACAACATACAAACTCAATTATACATCAATTATCCAATTTCTCAAAAGGTCATTTCCTATATATTTATTACCATTGGCCGAATATACACAAGCATATAATGCACACTTAGTATTCTAGTTACACTTAATCTGAATTCATATGGCATAAATAAATCTAACATTTTCACATACATTCACACATTGACCGAATATATCATAATCATAGATATAAATATATCATGTATTCACATATGTATCAAATTATACTCTTATGATTCAATTTAAATCATACTCACATATAAATACATAATACGTACCTAGCCAACTTAACGTATTGAATGTATTCATTCGTCGTTCTAACACGAGGTATCTTAGTTTTAGACTTTTATCAAATCACCGGCATTCAGCCTACTAGGTTTAAAAACCCGAATTCATTCACCGGCATTTCGCCTGCTAGGCTCGAGGCCCGAATAATATCCCACCGGCATTATAGCCTGCTAGGCTCAAAGGCCCGAATAATATCTCACCGGCATTATAGCCTGCTAGGCTCAAAGGCCCGAATAGTACTGTACAATATTCAAATCAACAAGTTTTATACAACACAATCACACCAATTTAGGTACAATCATCATTCAAATATATCATCCTATACTTCATTCACTTTTATCTCATTTCATCACTCACATTTAAATACATAATAGTTTACACGTAAAATCTTACTCATTCTCATCTAACACTATCATTTGATCATGAAAACATATCACTTTTTACTTCCAATACAAATTGCCATTCGGCCATGTACATATTTGACAAGTAACACTTAATTCTCATAATCTGTCATATCATTTTCTAATAATATTATATATATAACTACTTAAAAATTACCTCGAATATTTTCGAACAGTCTCGGATCGGCTATTCAACTACTTTCTCTTTTCCCTTATCCGAATTTGCCCCTCTATGCTCTTGAGCTTAAATTCAACAATTTTAAACTAGTCATTGTTTGACTATTCAAGCATTACTTCAAAAATATAATATATATTCGAATTTCACACATATAGATCATAGTAAGTTTATAAGAAAACAATAAACAACTCATTAACAAATTTTTATCAATGTTTACCACATAATCACAAATTCACTATAAGCTGTCTTCCTGAGCAACAGTCACTAAATTATTTATAACTGGAGCTACGAAACTCCAATTCAATTTCCGTAAATTTTACCTAAAAATAGACTCATATATATTTTATCCATAAAATTTTCAGAATTTTTGGTTTGGCCAATCAATACCAGATTTTTCTTAAAGTTTCCCCTGTTTCACTGTTTGACTAATCTGACCACCCTTTACTACGAATCAAATTTCTAATTGTACAGAAGTCAAAATATGTTCTTGTTGATTTCATTTGAAACTAGACTCATTAAGATTTAATTACATAATTTATTCAGCTTCTAACTCCACTCCCACAATTTATGGTGATTTTCCAAAATCACGTTACAGCTGCTGTCCCAAGCAGATTTACTACAATTTACTCTTTCACAACTCTTTGCATTCATATTATTTAAACATGTATATCACCAATCAATTTCATCACATATCTATAATTTCAGTTAAGCATAATCTCAATACACTACATCGTGCTCGAATCATTATTCAAGTTCAAATTCGGCTAACACACATATAAACACTAGCAACTAAATATTAACATTGCATTTATTCCTATTAATAAACTTAAGCTATCATAGAACATTTTCCTAACTTATTACCTTGCATTTTCAAATTTTTATAAATTAATATACATACACATCCAACTATCAAATCATGAAAAAATGCCAAATTACAAATTGAAATAAAATCAAAGCATAAATCTTGCTATGATATAATCATATTAAAACATTTTATTTATTTATTGATCAAATTCGGGTATAACAAAATAACCCTAATTATCAATTCTCTCTTACAACACATTGATTAAATACCACCACCTAATACACCTATACTATTATCCATGCATATCATAACCGAACTAGCCACAAATTCAACCCAAACATATTAACCTTTCTCAAAAACATAATACTTATCTCAAACTTACTTTATAACTATCTAAATCATTTGAAACATCCAACAACAAATTCTTCTTTAATTAAACACATATTCGGCAATGACAATGGTAATTTAGCAAACCTTAATTTAACTTATAATTGTTCATAACACATTTAAAGCATCCACTCCATTCCATCATTTTAAACACAAGCATTACTCAACTATTATCTATGTTCACATTCGGCATTTTCACAATTACACAAGCCGATTTTTTTCTATCATTCAAACTATCTATAAGAACATTAAACTAGTTCAAACATCACCCATTCCTAATTATTCCTTAAATCATAAAGGCAACAACCATTCCCTTAAACATCTTCTATAGCCGAATACTCATATTGCTACCAAATTCAAAATTTTGACATGGGCAAGTAAGGGATTTTGTAACTAGCTTAATATATACAAAAATTTCAAAAACTAACATGGATTTCATACCTTAATTCAAGCTCAAAGTGACCAAATGCTATATCCCCTTTTCTTCTTTAAGGTTCGGCTACTAAGGAAGAAGATGAAACAAACATTTTGTTTTTCTTTTGTTTTTCTATTATCTATTCTTATTTTACTTAATTTTTATTTCATAAATTAAACCATTACCATTATTATATTATTATATAATACATATTTTACTTATCATCATTATCATGGCCAGCCGTTACAACTAAAGTGGGAAACTTGACATGCAAATCCACTTATTTTACACTACAATTTATTTGGCCACTACAAATTAACCTATAACATTTTCAAAAATTTTCACATAAGTCCTATTTAATAAATTTCACATACAAAAAAAAAATCAAAGCATGAAATTTTCACACATGCACTTTCACATATACTAAGCACAGAATATAACATCTAATTATTTTTGTGACTCGGTTTTGTGGTCCCGAAACCACTTTCCGACTGGGGTCAAACTAGGGTTGTCACAATTCCTGCCAGAGAAATTCCAAAGTCAAGCAACTGCCAGCGGAAACCTTTCAAGTCATTTCAAGCCCTTGGCTGTTCGCCACGTGAGAGGTCGATATCCTTGGTCCATTTCCTATAGCCACAACCTAAAAGAAATTCATAGTAGTAGTTGTGGATTACTTCACCAAGTGGATCGGAATTGAAGCTCTGACAACCATTACAGAAAAACAGATGGAGTTTTTCCCATGGAAATCAGTTGTCTATAGATTCAGGGTACCTTGCACAATTATTACAAACAACAACATGCAATTTCAGGGAAAATTCAAGTGGTTCTACGCTGACCTCCAAATAGCTCTAGCCCAGAGTTCAGTGAAAACGCCACAGATCGATGGGCAAGTGGAGGCAACAAATAAGAAAATCCTAACAGCCCTCAAGAAAAAAGTGGGTAAGGCTAATAAAGCTTGGTTGGAAGAGCTACTGGGAATTTTATGGGCCCTGCAAACTACACCTCACACCACGATAGAAGAAACAACTTTCTTTCTGGTCTACGATGAAAAAGTTGTAATCCTTGCAAAAGTTGGTTTAAGGTTGCATAAAACATAAAACTTCAATGAGGAAGCTAATTTGGAAGATATCAGACTTAACCTTGATCTAATTGACGAACTTAGAGAAGCAACTAAAGTTAGAAATGCAACGCCACCCAACAGGTAGCTCACTACTATAATTCCAAGGTTAGAAACAAACAGTTCCAAGTTGACCTTGTCTTAAGAAATATTAAGGCTAGTCTACCCTCTTTCCAATGAGGAAAACTTGCTCCAAATTGGGAAATGCCATATAAAGTGATAGAAAAAAATAGGTTATGTAGCGTATAAGCTAGCAAGAATAGAGGGCACAGTTGTATCGCAAACTTGAAACGCCCGACATCTAAAAATATACTATGTTTAACTCCTTATGATGTAAATGAAAATTTTTCCCTAACAATGTTCGTGTATTATTAAGGTTTAAAGGCAAAGAGCCGCAACCTTCAAAACAATTAGCGAGAGCAAAGCTCCCAACTATCATATTAAGACTCGCAGGCGAAGAGCAGTAACCTCTAAAACAATTAGCGAAAGTAAAGCTCCCAGTTGTCATATTAAAGTTCGTAGGTGAAGAACTACAACTTCCAAAACAGTTAGTAAGGGCAAAGCTCCCAACTATTATATTAAGGTTTGCAGGCGAAAAGTCACAACCTCCAAAACAGTTAGTGAGAACAAAGCTCCCAGCTATCATATTAAGGTTCATAGGCGAAGAGCCATAACTTTTAAAAAAATTAGCGAGAGTAAAGCTCTCAGCTATCATATTAAGGTTCACAAGTGAAGAGTTACAACCTTTAAAATAGTTAGCGACAACAAAGCTCCCAATTGTAGTATTAAGGCTCGTAGGTGAAGAGCCACAACCTCCATAAAAATTAACGAGAGCAAAGCTCCTAAATGTCTTAATAAGGTTTGCAAGCGAAGAATCACAACTTCCAAAATAGTTAGCGATAGCAAAACTCCCAGTTGTCATATTAAGGTTCGCAGACGAAAAACCAGAACCTCTAAGACAGTTAATGAGAGCAAAAATCTCAGTTTGTTATCTTTCAAAATTATGAAACAGCTCCTAGATAAACATTCTCAGTTTGTTCCCTTTCAAAATTTTCTTAAGTATGAAATAACTCGCAAATTCGCATCTGCAGCTTTTTATCTTTCAAAATTTTCACAAAGTATAAAATAGCTATCGGATTAACACCCCCAGTTGTGTTACTTTTCAAAATTTTCATTAAAGATTGTAGCTAGTGATTCTCGAAGGTTATTCATAAATACCTATATAGTTATGCGATAAAAATGATTAACTTCGCAAAGGAAAAAAAAGTAAAAACTACAAAATTAAACATATTCTCATTGGAAAATAAACAACAAAGTACAAAATATTAAAAAAAAAACTAAGGCATGCTATCCCTATCTATGCCTTGGTCCACATCATCAGAAGGAGCAACGTCGTTGTTTGCAGTAGAAGGGGCCACATCCTCGTTCACAGCTGGATCCTCCTCTATATAAAAATATAGATAACTCCTCTATATAGACATGAAAGAGTCCCACGCAATAGTCGAGGGACATAACACATCGAAGCCTAGCGAGCTCATATCCACCCTTTCAAGAGTATCAAGATCCACTTTGTAAACATCATAGGGACCACCAACGACCTGGGCATGGAGCAAAAACGTTCATCTTCAGCTTTGAAATAGAACTTAAGACATTTTCAACTGTCTTTTTCTTAAAATCCTCAAAGATTCAAATTTGTTCCTTGATAGTTCCAGCTACTTGATCTTAACACCCTTGGATAATCCTATCCATTTCGGTTGCGTACTCTTCTGTAAGCTCATCCAACTCAACTTGCAAAGCCTATTTCATTTCTCTTTCAATGGCCACCTCGTGCTCTAAGTCCTTCGCTTTAGTTTCCACAATGGCCAGACACTCCATGAGATCTTCGTTTTGCTTAATGATGACCTATTCACTTCCATCATCTTACGGTGCTGCTCACAAATTCTCGTCAACTCTGCCTTAGTATCCACGAGCTCCCTCTGACGGGCCTCCTCATACCTTAGTCCAACCATATTGGCTGTAGAAAGCAAAACTCGCAGAGAGGAACACAGGTTTGATGCTGAAGGTAGTTGCGCGCTGTTTGGTTTAACAACTTATGGCACTGAAAGATGCCATTCAAAGGCTACGACATTAGGGTTATAAGGGTACTCTTATGCGCTGAAGTTCCCAAACCAAGGAAATAAACCTCCATCACCCTCAATCGGTGTTTCTCTAACAACGGGCATAGGAGGAAAAACACAAGCCGTAGATGGAGGGGTATCCTCAGCAACAGTGATCGGCAAACTAGCGAGGGTAGTAGAAAATGGTAAGTTCATTGATAGAAAACTGGAAGGACTCAAAACTCCAACAACAACCCCAACAAGATCGGCTCTTCTTTTACTATGATGCTATATAAGTTTTTCTATATATTTTTACCATCTTTTTACTTAATAAATGTGTTTATCTTGAGTAATTATTATTGAAATAAGTGAATTTTACTTAATTAGTAATTTTAGACACAAATTTAGAAAGTATGTGAAATTATGATTAATTACATGATTTTCATGCATATTTTATATTAATTCATGTTAATTTATTAATGTATGTTTTTTTCACTATGTAAGAGGTCTATTGGAGAAATGATTTAAATAAATAAAATATGGAAATGTACAAGTTATCCATGTGGACGGCCATGCAATTTGGGGCATGAGATTGACTATTTGACCCAATAAAGAAGGTAATGAAAGATGGACGTGTTTGCTGAAGTTTGGGACTGAAGAACCATCCAATAAGGGGAACTAATAGCCCAAATTCGGCTCTTAAAGGTGGCCGCCCAAAATATGTTTAGGGATAATTAATTGAAGGTCCTCACAGTTGGAAAATAATTAGAATTCAGCCCAACAACTTCTCTGTTGAAATCATCCATTCTAAGCTATTCTTAGCTTGAATTTGAAATTCAAATTGAGAAGACTTGGTCATCCCTTATTCCTTGAAGCATGGTAGGCCATATGAGAGAGGGAAGGAAGGAAATTTAAACCTATTTTTAGTAAACTCAAACCTTTACATTTACCTATAAATACCTTGTCATCCCTTCATTCATCCATCATCCCTGGCAATTCATTCCTCTTCTTTCATTAGCATTTTTCCACATTCTATTTCCATTTTTTCCCCTTGCATAGCCGCCCATCTTCTTCCCATCCTTTAGCCACAAAAGCTGTGTCAAAAGCATTTTTTGGTCGGTCACCTTAGGAACTCGTTAGCAAAATAAGCATTGAGCAAAACAGATGAACACATTAGTCAGAATAGATCCAAAAGGCTACTGAAATAAATTAGTCAAAATAGATCCAAAAGGCTACTAAATTGAATAGAGTTTGCGCTTTCCTCTTGTTATTTATTTTAGTTATGTTTTCTTTAAGTTTATTTTTTTTGACATCAACAATGATATTTTAAATCCTATTTGCTAGGATGATTATGTTAATTTAATAAGATTTATTTTATTCATGTTTAACATGTTTAGGCCTCAATCAATCATGTTTTCAATTAATATCAAGATGCATTTCATTCATACGTGATTGGGTGCACTTAAGTTAGCTAAGCGATCCTAACTAGACGATGGCTAGTAAACACATAATTGAGAAGTGTAATGCTCAATTTAGATCCTTAAACCCAACTAAGTTGAGGTTCGTAATATCTTTACTTAGATCTATTATCTTTCATGGTTTTTAGGTTTATATAATTAAACAGTTACAAACGTAAATGTCCCTGTGACGTTACTTAAATGCTAAGAAACCCTTAGTTAATATGATCAGTAAAATGTATATTTAACTAAGTAAAAGACTCCAAAAGGATTTAATTTGGTTTCCAAACTCATGAACGATCGAGTTGTCGTGGAAGTGTTTCCAAACATTGTTAAGCATTATAAAGTAAATTGAATTGATTAATATAATTATCCTAGCTCATTTATGTTGATTGTTTTTGTTTCTAAAGCCATTCATTGATACATTTAGGTAAATTGCATCTAGATTAAAATTGCATTAGAGATCACTCTTTGCATTGAATTAAATTTAATTATCACTATCCAAATTTATTGAGCTTTTACATCAAGTTGTTAATTATAATTTTGCACTTAATTGATTAAGCTTATACAGTCCATGTGGAGACGATAACCCATTTTTACTTATTACTTCAACTACTACGTACACTTGCGTGCGTAAACCGCGTTACAAGTTTTTGGCGCCGTTGCCGGGGACTATTGCCTTAATTGTTTTTTTGAAATTATTTTTACAATTTGGTTTTTATTTTTTTTTAATTTTTAACATTACTAATTTATTCTTTATTATTTATTTTTTGTGACTTATTCTCAGGTGTTTTATGAGCATAAATTGAATCATTGATGTATTACCTGTGGACCCTGAAATTGAGCGGACTTTTAGACAAAGAAAATGTGAGAGATCTTGTAACACCCCTAACCCATATCCGTCACCGAAACAGGGTTACAGAGCATTACCGAAGTTTACAGAACAAATATAATTAATTCATGTCATTTACTATTCATATCCAAATCCAATCATATTGTCCCTTAAATGGACCCTCGAGGCCCAATTTATGCATTAGAGACAAGTCGGGACTAAGTTGATATCTCAAAAAAATTTTCGCGAAAATTTAAAAATTTTCCTAAATACAGGGGACACACGCCTGTGTGAGTAGGCTGTGTAGCTCACACGGTCAAGTAACACGCTTATGTCTTAGGCTGTGTCGGCATTCGATGTGAGGCACATAGCCGTGTCCCAGCTCATGTCCTTACCCGTGCAACTTTTTGACTTGGGTTACACGGCCAAACACACGCCCGTATGCTAGACCGTGTGGACAACTCAATTTTCTAAAGTTAGGTGCAGCGGTTACACAGCCAAGACACACGCCCATGTGCTGGACCGTGTGCTCAATTCTGAGCATTTTCTTTCTTTAATTTTAAGATGCAGGGGACACACGGCCAAACCACATGCTCGTGCATATGGCCGTGTGTCACACACGGTTGAGACACACGCCTGTGTGGACAGAATAAGGCCATTTTCCACACCTTATTTCTCACCCATTTTACCTTGCACCTACATCAACACTTCAATATTTTCACCAACCAATTCAAGGCATATAAATCAATCTAATTGTAACAGCTCGATATTGGGCTTAGTCAGAACAGTGGTTTCAGGACCCCAAATCTGACGTAGAAAAATTTATTTTTATTATATTTTTATGGTCTAAAATTTTATGGAATGATTTTGTGAAAATTTGGTTCAACAAATTTTGACGTTTGGGCACTCAATTTAGTCAAAAAGACTAAATTGCAGAAAGTGCAAAACTTGAGTTCTATAAGCTAGAGGTGTCTAATTGTTATGAAATTTTAAATTGGAGGTCCTCAAATAGTAATTAGACCATTGGTTAAGTTGGTGGGCAAAAGTGGACATGGTTAGGTATGTTTCTAAAGTTTTTCATTAAGGGTATTTTAGTAATTTGGTAATTAAATGAATTAAAAAGCCAAATTAAAAGCCAATTTTTGCTCATCTTCTACCCCATGGCTGAATGTACCAAGAAGAAACCATGGCTAGGTTTTTTCAAGCTTCCAAGCTCGATTGTAAGTCCATTCTAGCCCTGTTTTTAATGATTTTTATGTTTTTGAAATCCTCGTAGCATGATCTATCTATTTCTACCATTAACTTAAGACATAATCAAAGTCTAAAATTTTAACCATGATGGATATTTGTGTATTTTGATGTCTAATGGTAGAAAGTGCATGTTTTATGTTAAAAAACAACTTTTGCTAAGTGATTTTCGGTAAAAATGTCAAAAAGGAGCTATTTGTAAAAAAATTGTAAAATGGGTGTTAAAATGTAAATAAAAGAAAATTGTGGGCTACTATAAGCATTTATAAGGTTCGGCTAGGCATGGGTGTTGAAGAAATTGAGTACATTTCATTTTACGAGCCTAGGGACTAAATTGTAAAAATGTCAAACTTTAGGGGCAAAAAATATAATTTTTTCCATAATGTGATTTTAGGCTGATTTGAATTAAGTAAGTTAAATGTGATATTATAGATTAAGAAAAACGAGGTTCGAAATTAGAATGGGAGAAAAACGAGTACTTGATGGCTAAGTCCTTTTCGCCATTTTTATGCTAAGGTAAGTTTGCATGTTTAATAAGAATTAAATTATATATGTATAAATGCTTAATTGATATAATTGTGGTAAATGTTATATTATTGAAATGAAATGTGAATGCTATTGAGTACGATACTACTGAAATGACTGATAGAGATTCGATACAACAAAAGTCTTGGTTGAACTTTAGGAATGGATAAGATACAAATGTTATGACATTAGGGTTACTGAGATTACATGTAAGACCATATCCGGGATATGGCATTGATATGAGACTTCGTGTAAGACCATAGCAGGGCTATTAGCATCGATACGAGATTACATGTAAGACCATATCTCTGATATGGCATTGGTACGGTACTGTGTGTACGAGATTTCCAAGTATCCTTTAGTATTCCAAGTGGTTTAATAGGTAATTTAATGGGTATGTCAAAGAAGAGAAAGAACATGTAAGTATTACGAATTTTTACAGGTATGTACATAAAGTCTATAAGCATTGACTTCATGATATTGTAAGTTCATGGTTTCCATGATAATGTTTTTGTGAAAGCCTTGTGATTATTGATCTATACTTGTGATGTACGAAATATATGATAAATTCGGTTGGCGATCGTGTAATTGGCTTTCGGGCCAAATTGAGTTATGATCTAGCATGTTTGATTCACACAAATTGTGATTTATCGAATATGAGAAAAAGGAAAGTTTGGCATATTTGCCTATTAAAATGATTATGAGAAGATATGGGCTTTAAACAATTGAAATATGTTAGAATATATGCTTGAAAAGTGAACACTCATAATTAATTTGCATGTTTATTATGAGGTTTGAAACGATTGGTTGATTGTGGTAAACGGTTATAATGGAGAGATTTTGGTTATTAGGGTAATGTCAAGACATGTTAAATTATGTTTGCAAATTGATAGAACAAACAATGTGACTGAATAAGTTATAACTGTTGGTTTTAATGCAATTTATACTATTTTGTTTTGTGTTTATATTGTTAGACTTGGTAAATGATTGGTAAGAGTTGCTTATTATGTTCATACGGGCTTACTAAGCTATATAGCTTACCCCTCTTTCCTTTCCCATATTTTATAGTTCTGTCAAGCTAGCTCAAGTTGGAGATCGCAGGAGATCCTATCACACTATCAAGCTATTATTTTGGGTATTGATAAATTCAAGTATTTTGAGTTATGACATGTATAGGGACTTGGTGATTTTGTTGTATGTGTCATATGATTTTAGCCAATGTAATGGCTTTTAATTGTCAAAGGCATGTTTTACTGTTGGTCATGTAAGTTGGCTTATATTGGCAACATGGTTGTAAGCCTAAGTATATTCATATATATGTCAATGTCTATGGTGATATGATCATGGTATGCTTGGTGAATGTGAAATATTTGGAAATGTGATTTATGGCATGATTGTGTAATGTTTGGAATTGTGACCTATTGATGAGATGAGGAATTTGAGTATAATTTGGTAACTAGATAGTAATTGAATGAAGCCTAATGAATGTGAGATTTGTATGTTTGATTTAGGGCTTAATAAATGTAGTGAATATGTTAGATAAAGATTCAAAGTTGATATGTTTTGACCATAAATGTGGATGTTTTGGTTGCCTAAGTATGTCTCGTTTCGTGCCTTTGAATTGGGATAAGTGTATGTGTGGATAAGGGTGAAAAATGGCTTGGTAAATAGCCTTATTATTGTCCACACGGTAGACACACAGGCGTGTGTCTAGGCCGTGTGTGACACACCGTCAGCCCTATGGGCATTTGATCTGGCCGTTGTCCCATGCACTTAAATTGTGGCAAACAGAATTCTCAGTATCGAGCACATGGGCATGAGACACGACTGTGTGACTTCAATTTGTTCTTAGGTGACAAACAGAGAGTTACACGGGTTTGGGACAGGGGCATCTGTGACCACACGGCTTGTCCCAAGCCCCACGGGCGTGTGACCCCTGTTGCAGCAAAAATTCTCTAAGTGTCATAAAATTTTCTAAAGTTCTCGATTTACTCCCGAATTGCTTCCGAAGCATGTTTTGGGACTCGTAGGCTCGTTTTTGGGATGATGTGATTGATTGTTAAAAAGTTTAAATTTGGTGCCAAATTTACAACTCGAAATGTATGATGCTTCTGTTTACATCCGTTAATGCCTCGTACCCTGTTTCGGCGTCAAATACAGTTAAGGGGTGTTACACTAATGATCAAGTTTTATACATGACACATTTATTCATGCTTTCAAGTATCATCTTTACATTAAAATTATGTACTTACCCAAACTTAATTGCATCTAATATATTAAACTAAACACATTCATAGACTAATTATAATAAACCTCATGCATAAGTATGCACTAAATTTACTATCACTAGCCATTCCAATGGCTAGTTACAACCAAAAAATTTACATACCCTCATTTATTATCATTAGCCTATACATGCCATTACACCAAGGTAAGATTCCTATTTATACCAAAACGAGCTGGAGGATAATGTAATGATGCTCCGATTGATCTCCAACCTTTACGAGCTTCTGAGTACTATAAAACAAAGGAAAGAAAACCTAGTAAGCATTTGATGCTTAGTAAGTTCGTATAATAGGAATTTCACTTGCCAATCATGTTCATTTAAAATAAGCATATCAATAACATGCATCCCAACAAAATTAGCCATTTGCCTAATCACATACACTTAATCAAGCAAGTTAGTCATAAATTTTCTAAATACTTTTCAAATAATGATGATGATGAGCTCATCAGGTAATAACTTTCATATTGTATCTTCACATAACTTATACATTTCCATAACAAGTCATCTCAAGTTCAGTGTAGACATGTTAAAAACTTTACTCGTTGAATTTATTTGAAATATCGATGGATACATAAATAGTACACTCAAAATGTACAAAACTTTAAATTCTTCCATTCGTATTCAGGGGTACCCAATTAGGGTACATAATTAGGAAGCACTCTCTCGAGCCATGTAACAGGATGCTCATGTGAGCCATGTATCAGGAAGCATATCTGGGCTAAACAGGAAACACATAAGAGTTTTAATCAGGAAGCTCATTGAGCTTAACAGGTAACTCTAGAGAGTTACTATCAAGGAGCTCCGGATAGCCATTTAACAAGAAGCTCAAGCAAGCTATAATAGGATGCTCATAAAGATTTTCGTTTGTGTCCGCAATATATACAGGATCACAACTGATCATATAACAGGACGCTCACAAAGAGCTGTGGTAGTTTGCAACACATGCAGAATCACTTCCGATTAGGATGCTCGCAGGAACCATATAAAAGGAACGTTCGAGAGGGCTTTTAGTAAGATACTCGTCCTAGTTATAATGTTGGCAACATATGCAGGACTATAATCAATACAGGAAAATATTGTACCCATCGTATTTCATTATTCAAACGGGACTTATCATTTATCAAGCAATATCAAGCATATGATTAATTTCATACATTAAACATTTATACAATTCATACAAATGAAACGTTCAATTCAAACATATTAATATACATAATTAAGTTGTAGGAACTTACCTCAACACTTGTTCGTGTATGAAAATCTACTAATCAACACCTTTTCTTTTCCTCGATCTAACTCTTTCTTTGATCTTTCTGGAT
The DNA here is from genome assembly GCF_007990345.1 of Gossypium hirsutum. NCBI lineage: Eukaryota > Viridiplantae > Streptophyta > Magnoliopsida > Malvales > Malvaceae > Gossypium > Gossypium hirsutum. Next base: position 44,323,645 of record NC_053425.1, on the reverse strand, counting down.
CTATATAAATGAATTTAGCATCAATTTTATTTTCTTTATACTCAATTGAATTCAATTCACATCTTAAGCAAAATTACCATTTTGCCCTATACTTTTCATGAATGACAATTTTGTCCCTAAGCTTGGAAAATGAAATTCATGCAAGTTAATCCTTATTTAAAGCCTAACTGAATTTTACATGTTAAAATAACAGCCCATGAATTTCACAAAAACCAAAATTTTTCCATGGGCTTTACATCTTTACAATTTAGTCCCTAAATCACAATTTCATAAAAATTCTCTTTGTAAAAGTTGTTTATCTTTCAACAACCTTTCATTTTCTACCATAAATTTCAAAATTTGAGATTTTACATCTATGGAAAAATTTCTATACTTTGATATCTTTACAAATTGATCCCCAAAATAGATAGATTAAGCTATTCTGATCTCGGAAATATAAAAATTACTAAAAATGTGACAAGATTACTTACCCAATTAAGCTTATTTGTTTTACTTTCTCTTTCCTAGGGTTTCCATATATTTTAAGGAAGAAGATGATAATTATAATATGTTATTTCTATTTAATTATTATATCATTCGTTATTTTTCCTACTTTTCAATTTAGTCCATTTATTTTTTCTAATTTTCCATGGATGATTCATCATAAATATCTACTAACTTTTCTTAATGGTCTAATTACCATATAAGGACCTCAAATTTTGAATTTCATAGCTATTTGATACTTATAGCTACTAGAACTCAACTTCTACACTTTATGCAATTTGGTCCTTTCCACAATTAAACATGAAATCAGTAAAATTTTCTTAATGAAATTTTCATATGTCATTTCTATCATAATGAAACTCATGCAATAATATTAAAATAAATTATCTTTCTAACTCGAATTTGTTGTCTCGAAACCATTGTTCCGATTTCACTAAAAATGGGTTGTTACAACTCTCATCCTTTAAAAATTTTAGTCCTCGAAAATCTTACCAGTAAAAAGGTTAAGGTATTGCTTTCTCATGGTATCCTCCAGTTCCCAGGTAGTTTCTTTAATCCCATGTCATTGCCAAAGAACTGTTACTAAAGCTACTTTTTTATTTCTTAATTCTTTTGTCTCTCGTGCCAGGATTTTAATCGGTTCTTCACTGTAAGTCATGTTAGGCTAAATTTCTACTTCTGTCGGAGATATAACATGTGAAGAATCTGACTAATACTGTCGTAACATGGACACGTGAGAAACATTATGAACTCTATCAAACTCTGGTGGTAATGCCAGTCGATATGCAACAGGTCTGATTCTTTCTGTAATCTCATAAGGTCCAATGAATCATGGACTCAATTTTCCTTTACGGCCAATTTGAAGAACTTTCTTCCAAGGTGATATTTTCAAGAATACTTTATCATCGACCTGAAATTTTATCTCTTTTCATTTAAGATCAGCATAAGACTTTTGATGATCAGAAGCTGCTTTTAAACTATCCCGAATTACTTTTACCTTTTTTTAGTCTCACGAGTTAAATCAACCCTGTGTATCTTTTTCTCACTGAGTTCTGCCTAGTGCAACGGAGTTCTACATTTACGACCATATAGAGCCTCATACGATGCCATTTTAATGCTCGACTGATAACTATTATTATATGTAACTAAAGGTAGATATTTTTCCCAACAACCTTCAAATTCTAAAACACAACACCGGAGCATATCCTTTAAAATCTATATTACACGTTCAAATTGACCATCAGTCTGAGGATGAAATGCAGTACTGAAATGTAACACATACCCAGAGCTTCTTACAATTTTCTCCAGAATCGAGATGTAAACCAGGGATCTCTGTCTGAAATAATGGAATTTGGCACTCCATGTGGTTTGACAATCTCAGAAACATATAATTCAGCCAATCTATCCAGGGAGAGATTCATACGTACCGAAATAAGATGTGTGGACTTCGTTAAACGATCGACTATTACCCAAATAACATCTTTCTTTTTCGGGGATAAGGGTAATCCTGATACAAAATCCATAGTAACCTTTTTCCCGTTTCCACTCCGGTATAGTAACTGGTTGTAAAAATCCCGAAGGCACTTGATGTTCAGCTTTTACTTGCTGACATATCAAATATTTAGATACAAATTCAGAAATATCTCATTTCATTCCCGACCACTAGTATATCTTTTTCAAATCATTGTACATTTTGTTACTACCAGGGTGAATAGACATTGTACCATTGTGAGCTTCATACAAAATCCTCTGTACAAGTTCTGAATTCTTCAGTACACATATTCTACCTCTGAATAATAAGGAGTCATCAGACCCAATCTTAAATTCTGAATCAGAATTTGACTCACATTGTACCCGTTTAGCTTGTAATTCATCATCACTCTTCTAAGCTTCACAAATCTGTTGTAGGAATATTGGTTTAGCTTTAACTCAGCTATGACTGAACCATCATCAGACAAAGATAACTAGGTATTCATTGCTCACAAAGCAAACAGAGATTTCCTACTCAGAGCATCAGCAACCACATTGGCCTTTCCCGGATGATAATCAATAACCAAATCATAATCTTTTAATAACTCAAGCCACTTGCATTGTCTCAAGTTCAAGTCTTTTTGCATTATCAGAGAATTCAATCTCTTGTGATCCGTAAATATGTAACATTTTCCACCAAAAAAGTAATGCCGCCAAATTTTCAATGCAAATACAATAACTTCTGACTCCAAATCATGTATCGGGTAATTTCTTTCATGTGGTTTTAGTCTTCTAGAAGCATAAGCTATTACTTTGCCTTATTGCATCAAAACATAGCCTAAACCATTCAATGATGCATCACTGTATATTAAAAATTCTTTACCCAGTTCAGGTTGAACTAACACAAGTGCTTTAGTCAACAAAGTTTTCAATCTATCAAAATTTTGTTGACATTTATCAGACCACTCAAATTTCACATCTTTTTGCAATAGACGAGTTATCGAAGAAGTTATCATTGAGAACCCTTTTACAAACCTCCGATAATAACCAGCTTATCCCAAAAAACTTCTGACTCCAAACACATTTTAGGTCGTTTCCAATTAACAATTGCTGAAATTTTATTTGGATATACTCTGATGCCTTCAGCAGATACTATATATCCAAGAAAACCAACTTTCAAAAGCCAAAATTAGCATTTACTAAATTTGGCATACAATTGTTTCTCACGCAGAGTTTGCAACACAATTCTCAGATGATCAGCATGTTCATTTTCATCTCGTGAGTAAGATATTATTAATAAATGCCACCACAAAAATGTCTAGATACGGTCTATAAATTCTGTTCATCAGATCCATAAATACTGCAGGTGTATTCGTCAACCCGAATGACATCAAAAGAAATTCATAGTGCCCATAACTGGTTTTGAAAGTTGTCTTTGATACATCTAAGTCTTTCACTTGCAACTGATAGTATCTAGAACAAAGATCTATTTTAGAGAACACAGTGGCACCCTTCAGCTGATCAAATAGGTCGTCAATTCGAGGCAATGGATACTTGTTTTTTATTGTAACCTTATTGAGCTGCCTGTAATCAACACACAGCCTCAACGATCTATCTTTCTTCTTGACAAACAGAGCCGGTGCACCCCAAGGTGAAAAAAACTAGGTTGAGAAAAGCCCCTATCTATCAATTCTTACAATTTTGCTTTCAAATCTTTTAACTCAGTTGGGGCCATTTGATAAGGTGCTATAGATATAGGAGTTGTTCCTAGAATAAGATATATAGAAAATTCCACCTCTCTAACTGGCGCTAATCTGGGTAATTCTTCTGGAAACACATCAGGAAACTCACAAACAACTAGCACTGACTTAATCTTTGATTCGAATATTTTAGTGTCCAACACGTATGCAAGATAAGCATCATACCTTTTCTGACATATTTCAGTGCTGATATAGCTGAGATTACATTAAATAACCCATCTAGTTTATCAAATTCAACATAAAGTAATTCAACATTCTAACATTTCAACCCAATGTATTTTTGTTTTTACAATTCACCACCGCATTATGTTGAGTTAGCTAGTCCATTCCCAAAATTACATCAAATTCATCAAAAGCTAGTAGCATCAAATCAGCCAAGAAATAATAACCCTTTACCATCAACGAACAGTTTTTACAAACTTTATCCACCATAACATACTGGCCTAGGGGGTTTGAAACTTTAACTAAAAATTCAGTGAACTCAATAGGTAAATTTTTAACAGACACTAAATTTGTGCATATGTATGAATGTGTTGAACCAGGATCAATCAAAGCAATAATGTCAGTATCAAGAAGAGAAAATGTACTAGTAATGACGTCTGGTGCAGAAGCATCCTCTCTTGCACGTATAGCATATGTCCTTCTCGGTGCCCTTATTTCAAATTTAACTGTTAAATCTTTCGTAGCACTTCAGCTACAACTAACATTGCCAGGGTGAGCCGGGGTTACTCAGCTTCGAAGTCTAATCAATATCTTTTTCAGTCCTTTCTGAACAATCTATAAGATAATGGTCAAGAGAACCATATCTATAGCAAGCTCCACTTATCATATGGCACTCCCCAAAATGAAATTTATTACAATGTTTACACATTAATTTGGGGTTACCAACACTTCCAACACTTGTTACAGATAGAGACGAAGATCTCGGGTTAGAGTGTTAAGAACCTCGTTCTTTTCCAGGATATCCCATACATGCGGTAAAATGATCATGGTATTTCTTTGATTTCTTAAAAGCAGATGATTGTGATTTGCTCATAAATCTTTTTACCAGAAATCTGGGCTTCTCTCTCTGCTTGTTTCTTTTCTTTACCTAATTCCTTAGCTTTGTGTGCTCAATCGACCAGTACTACAAATTCCATTAATTCAAAAATTTCAATCAATAGCTTGATGTCCTCGTTTAATCCTTCTTCAAAACGTTTACACATAACAACCTCAGGCGGAACACATTCCCTAACATACTTGCTCAATCTAACAAATTCTCGTTCATACTCAGATACTGTCATATTTCCCTATTTTAGCTCTAAAAATTCCTTCTTTTTTTGATCTAAAAATCTCTGACTAATATTTTTCTTTCTAAATTCCATTTGAAAAAACTCCCATGTAACATTTTTCCTTGGCACAACAGAAACCAGAGTATTCCACCACTGATAAGCCAAATCTTTTAACAATGATACGACACATTTTAGACACTCAGCTAGTGTACATGATAATTAATCTAAAACCCTGATAGTATTTTCCAACCAAAATTCAGCCCATCATCTTCGGTAGTGGCCCTAAATCCTTCTGCCCCATATTTATGGATTGTATTTACTGAAGGCTTACCAGTTCTAACAGGTCTAGCACTTTGTGACATGTCAGGAACCGGTTGAGGAGCAAGAGGGGGAGATTTTTGTACAGCAGGATTTGTTCTCAAAAATTCTGTGAACCAATCGTTTATCATTTGAAAGAAGGCTTCTTTTGCCTCCTCACATCGGCCCTTAGATACGGCTTCTACTACTACTAGATGTAGCACTTTGTATTGCAGCTTAAGCATTGCTCTCAGCTTCCTCAGATTCAGCTCTAGCTTGGTTGGATGACATTACTATATGAAAAAACAATTAAAATGGTCAGGAGATATCACACTATCACAAATTATATAATGACATGTATAGCTAAACTCATACTTGTTACGTTAGTCCAAGAATCGACTAAACTGTAGCTCTGATACCAATAAATGTAACACCCCTAACCCATATCCATCACCAGAATAGGGTTACAGAGCATTACCGAAGTTTACAGATAAATATAATTAATTCATGTCATTTACTATTCATATCCAAATCCAATCATATTGTCCTTTAAATGGACCTTTAAGGCCCAATTAATGCATTAGAAACAAGTTGGGACTAAGTTGAGATCTTAAAAAATTTTTCTCAAAAATTTAAAAATTTTCTTAAATGCAGGGGACACATGCCCGTGTAGGTAGGCCGTGTAATTGTAACAGCCAGTTTTTAGTCAAATAGGAACAGTGGTTTCGGGACCACAAATATGAGGTTGAAATATTTATTTTATTATTATTTTAATTTCTGCAACATGATATTATGATTGTGTGAAAATTTTGTTAAGAAATTTTATCGTTTAAATGCTCAATTTGATAAAAAGGACTAAATCGCGTAAAGTGTAAAACTTGAGTTCTATTAGCTAAAGGTTTCTAATAGCTATATAACTTTAAATTGGAGGTCCTTATGTGGTAATTAGACCATTTATGTTGATATTGGATGTACATGGCTTGGTATAAGTGAAAACTTTAATGTTTTTAAAGGTTATAATAGTAATTGAGTAAATTATGTATTATAATAGTAATTGAGTAAATTATGTTAAAATAAATAAAAACAAAACATATTATCATCTTTTAGTTCTTATCCAATAGAAAATAATAGGGAAAACTCCATTGTTGAACATTTAACATTTGACCAAGCTTCCATTGTCCATTTAAGTATGGTTTTTGTCTCGTTTTTAATGATTTCTATGTTTTTGAGATCGTTGCAGCTTAATCTAGCTAGCCCAGGGACTAATTTGCAAAAATATTAAAGTTTTAGGGTTTTTTCATTTATGAATATAGGTTTATTTTTATGTTTGATGATAGAAAGTGTATGGTGGTTGTTAGATAAACAACATTTATAAAGTAATTTATATAGAATTGCCAATTAGGGATTAAATTGTGAAATGTGTAAATTTTGTGGTTAAATTGTGAAATAAATGAAAAATATGGGTTGCTATGGGTCTATATGAAATTCAGCTAGCATGGGTAAGGACTAAATTGCATGAATTTGTGTTTTTATGAGCTAAAGACTAAATTGTAAAATTGTTGAAATATCAAAAGTGTAAAGTTATCATAATATGCATTTTGGGCTAAATTGAATAGAATGATAATTAATAAGTTAATTTTAATTACATATAGATCAAGAAAAGCAAAATTCAAATTTAGATCAGAGGAAAAATAAAGTGTTGGACTAATCGACTCATTTCATCATTTTTGCATTCGAGGTAAGTTCATATGTTAATAAGCATTAATATAATTGCATTTTAAATGCTTCATTATTGAATTATTTATGAATACGACCTTGCGGATATGTTCGACGATGATTCGAAAAATGTGAAATCCTGGTTGAACCTTAGGAATAGATTAGGATTCGAATGACATATCATTAGGGGTTATGTGATTTGGGTGCTAGTCCGTACGTCCTACTGGTGGTTGAGTTATCTGGCGTGTGTTGCAAATTCTCATCAACTTGTGTGAGTGGCACCATGTAGCTACGTCATGACCGTCAACTTGTGTGAGCAGATCCATTGATAGCTCGAGAGTGAGCATTATATGTAATATGAGATTGAGATAGCTTCAGCTATGTATTGGCACTTAGGGTGCGAGATTCCCCATGTATCCAATGGTATTCCAAATGGCTCAACTGGTATATCAAAGATATGAAATGGTGAGAAATAGATACGTATCAGTATAGGTACGTACGAAAACTATACGAGCATTGAAACTATAAAAGTTATGAGATCTTGATTAATTATGTGATTGAATATATGTTAACATTATAATTACATGATTTTGAAGTATACTATGTTATATTACTTGAATGATGATTAAATGGTGAGTTTTACTTATTAACTATACAAGCTTACTAAGCTCTATAGCTTACTTTGTTTACTTTTCCATTGTTTTATGGTGAATTTCGAAGCTATCTCAGATTGGAAGTCATCGAAGATTGCATCACACTATCGAGCTTCTACTTTGGTACTTTTGAGTTTACGTATTTGGTTATATGGCATGTATAAGAATTATGGTCATTGTTTTTATGGTTTGGTAATGAATTTAGCCATTTGAATTGGCTTGTAAATGTTAAGTATTTGGTTTTTTGTATAGCCATGAGAGTTGGCTTATTTTATATTGGTGATGTATATATATGTGCAAATGGCCTTTGTTATGCATTTGGTAATTGATATATAAGTGCTTGTGGTAAATGGTTATTTGTGAATTGGTAATTTGAGTATAATATAGTTGATAATTGAGAATTGGTTTGCTTGTGATTTAGTTAAAGTGATGTATAAATGAAAGTGCATATGTGAAGTTAACTAGTTAAGTGAATTGAGAATGTGAATTTGGTATAAAATTGAATAGCCTAATGTGGTACTTGTGTGCCTTGTTGTTTTTGGTATGGAAATGGTATGAATTATGCTTGGTTGAGGTTGGTTGAATGCCTATTTATGCCATATTATGTGCCATTTAGATTGTATAGGTGTATGAAAATTTGGGTGAGAAAGATGGCTTGGTAAATAGCCTATTTTTGTCCACACGGGCAAAGACATGAGCGTATGTCTCAGCCATGTGTGACACACGGTCAGGTGACACGGTCATGTGTCCCCTGGTGTTTAATTTGAAATCAATTCAATATGCTCCACACGGCCCAGCACACGGATGTGTGACTTGGCCGTGTGGCATAAGTCAGTATACCCCACAGGATTGGCACGGCCTAGCACACTGCCTGGCACATGGGCGTGTGAGGCCATTTCGAAGGGTACACGGGCTGGTCACATGGCGTATGGTTGGCCGTGTAACCCGAGTCAGAGAGTTACATAGGTTCAGATACTGGTGAGGGATGTTACAGTAGCTCACACGGGCAAGTAACACACCTGTGTCTTAGGTCGTTTGGGGATTCGATGTGAGGCACATGGCTGTGTGGGAATTTGATGTGAGGCATGCGGCCGTGTCCCAGCCCGTGTCATTACCATGTAAATCTCTGACTTGGGTCACACAGCTAGACACACGTCCGTGTGCTAAACCGTGTAGACAACTCAACTTTCAAAAATTAGGTGCAAGGGTTACACGATCAAGACACACGCCCATGTGCTGGGCCGTGTGTCTCACACGGCTGAGACACACATCCGTGTCTCTACCCATGTACTCAATTCTGAGCATTCTGTTTCTCTAATTTTAAGATGCAGAGACATACGACCAAACCATACACTCGTGCGTATGGCCATGTGTCACACATGATTGAGACAAACAACCGTGTGTTTTCTCGTGTGGACAGAATAAGGTCATTTTCAAAACCTTATTTCTGAATTGAAGTGGATAAAGCAAAGGTAGACGTAATTGAAAGATTACCACCTCCAATTAGTGTGAAAGGAGTTAGAATTTTCTTAGGCCATGTCGGTTTTTATCGTAGATTTATTAAATATTTTTCAAAAATTTCTAAACCTTTATGTATGCTTTTAGAAAAAGATAATGTTTTTTTATTTTAACAGAGCATGTTTAGAAGCTTTTGAAGAATTAAAAATTCGGTTAATTTTTAGCCCCAATAATTATTACACGTAATTGCAACTTACCTTTTAAGTTGATGTGTGATGCAATCGATTTCGCTGTTGGAGCTGTGATGGGTCAAAAAAGGAACAAAGTGTTTCACCCTATCTACTATGTAAGCACAACTTTGATAGAGGCCCAAATCAATTATACAGTAACTGAAAAAGAACTCTTTGCAAAAGTATTTGCTTTTGACAAGTTCCATTCGTATCTTATAGGTACCAAAGTTACAATGTTTACCAATCATGCTACCATTAAGTACTTACTCACGAAGAAAGATGCTAAACCAAAGCTAATTCATTGGGTAATTTTACTCCATGAATTTGACCTTAAGATCCAAGATAGAAAGAGCGTTGAAAATCAAGTAGTCGATCATCTGTCGAGGTTGAAACAAAAGAAGGTAAATTCTTCACTTGCTCTAATTAATGAGAATTTCCCTAATGAACATATCTTCGAGGTAAGTTGAATCTATGAAACACCTTGGTTTGTTGATTTGGCTAATTATTTAACATATGGAATAATTCCTCGAGAAATGACGTACCAATAAAGGAAGAAATTCCTTCATGATATCGGTACTATTTTTAGGAGGACCTATTTTGTTTAAACAATGTGCAGATAACATAATTAGGAAGTGTGTAGCTGGAAGTGAGATTCATGAGATTCTGTACCACTACCATTCATTTCCAAGTGGGGGACACTTTGGTGGTTCCCATACAGCAGTAAAGATCTTACAAGCTAGATTCTTTTACCCTACAGAATTTAAAGATTCTTATGTATATGTGAAAAACTGCAATCGATGCCAAAGAACCGAAAACATATCGAGGAGGAATAAGATACCCTTGACAGACATTCTAGAGGTTGAACTATTCGACTTATGGGGCATTAATTTTCTAGGCTCGTTTCTTTCTTTGTTTGGTAATAAGTATATTTTGGTAGCTGTGGACTATGTATCCAAGTGGGTTGAAGTCTAGGCGTACCCAACAAATGATGCTGAGGTAGTCATGCGATTCCTACATAAGCACATATTTACACAGTTTGGGACTCCTAGAGCTATAATTAGCGATGAAAGATCTCACTTTGTAAATAAGTGGCTTAAGTGGTTGCTTGACAAGTATGATGTGAAACATAAGATTGGTACTGCCTATCACCCACAATCGAATGGGCAAGTTTAAAGGGTGAATCGTGAAATTAAAGGTGTACTTGAAAGAGTAGTGCGCACTAATAGAACATATTGGACTCAAAGGCTCGATGATGCTCTATGGGCCTATCGAATTGCTTTTAAGACACCATTAGGAATGACTCCTTATGGGTTAGTTTTCGGAAAGGCATGTCATTTGCTGCTTGAATTGGAGAATAAAGCTCACTGGGCTTTGAAACAATTGAATTTTGATCTTAAGAAAGCCGGTGCGAGAAGGATGTTACAACTTGATGAGTTGGAAAAGTTGAGGTTATTTTCATACGAGAATGCCAAGATGTGTAAATAGAAATATAAGAAATGGTATGATAGGCATATTCAACCTCGTGAGTTCAAAGAAGGTCAGAAAGTGTTATTGTTTAATTCAAGGCTAAGATTATTTCTTGGAAAGCTTAATTCCCAATGAAAAGGAACTTATACCATCCACAAATTTTATCCATATGGAGTTGTAGAATTGTACAACAGCTATGGAAGTACGCTTAAAGTTAATGATCAACATCTCAAGCACTATTGGAATGGTGAAGTTGAGCGAATCAAAACCTTGTTCAAATTATTAGACCCTTAATTTTTCATAAACCTAATTTTTAATAAAAAGTTAGAAACAATTTTCTTAAATTAGTACATTTAATTAATTCTGTCTAAGGAGATTGGAACTTAAGCAGGACTGTTGTGCCCCTTCCAACCTTTCCTAGGGATTAATTTAACGTAATTTTTTGAGAAGAAAATTTCTAATTAATTTCAAAAACTTTATTTCTAGTTTTATTTTTGTTTTATTTTTCATTTTAATCTTTGTCTTTAATTCTAATTTAATCTTAATTTTAATATTTGTTTTTAAGTTTAATGTTAGTTGTATTTATTTTAACAAAAGGGGTCAAATTGGCCCAAGTACTAATTAGTTTATTTATTTTTACATAGTCCATTTTTTTAAAGCTTGGGGTCAAGGCCTAAAATAGCAAAGAGGAGAGATTTAACCAATTGTTGTCGTCCATAAGGGTTCCTTAAAACCCTAAATTTTACCATCATATTTTCCCTCCATCTTACTTGCCGCTCAAGTCACTTGAATTAACTCAATTTTAGCTACAAAATTTCTCTAATTCATCACTTTATAAGCCCCTCTCTACATTCATAATTTTCACAATCCTTCAAGCTATTAGCTTAAACCCTAACCCACCCATTCTTTTCTTTCTTAGCCATCGGCCTAAATCCTAAAATTTCTACCCAAATTTCTTCCTTGTTGAAAGCCTCTGGTACTGCTGCCGTATGATTTTTGCCAAAGCAACCCTTTCGCCGTTGCATCCCTATCACCGCCGCATTTTATCGTCATCGCAAGCTTCACGCCACGCAAGCTCATCGCTACCACAAAGCAATCACCACTGCAAAACCTTGCTCTCAACCTTTTTCGATTTGTTTTTCATTCCTTTCATCAAAATTTTGCTTAATTTTTGAAAAAAAAGTCCAAATCTCGCAAAAGAATTAGATCTTCCAAGATCTCTACCGAAAATCCCATTGTGATTCAAGATGAAGAAGTGAAAGAAAGGTTTCATTCCATCTTCAAAAATCAACCTATGATGCCGGAAAAAAGTTTCAACTAGGAAAGCAATGATGAGATGGTTGTACCTTTACCGATCCAAAAGACAATTGATGCCCTCAATTGGAACTATTTTTACAATGCATGATCATTGCCCGATGAGGAGTTCGAGAGTTCTACGCTAATTTGACTAAGAAAAAGGTACCTTTAACTTCTAAGTCCATTAATGATTTGTTTAACCTACCTAATGTTGAAGAAGATGAATACTTTACCATGATGACAAACATAAATTGGGATTTTCTTCAACAAGTGCTTAATATTATGACAAATCTTGGATCCCAATAGATTATAAGAAAGTATGGTAGTCATTCCTGCCGAAGGGGATATCTAAAGCCATTGGCTAAGGTATGATTTTACTTTGTTCGATATAGCTTCATGCTTATCTCACACAATTCCACTATCTCGATGAAGTGAATTCTTTTGTTATATGCAATTATGACAGAAAGGTCTATCAATGTTGAGAAGATCATTCTCAAGGAAATCCATGATTATGCTAGAAAGAAGACCGAAAGTGCTTACTTTCTATCATTGATAACTTCACTTTGCTTAAGGACCCAAGTTAAAACAAAAGCAAACTTGAAGGGACCGTATGTTCAAGGTTGCATCACACCTCATGATCTTGAAAGGTTAGTGGAGAATGTCTATAAGCTAAACACACCAAGTGAACCAACAGAACTAGAAATTGATAAGTCATTAAACAAATCTAAAATGGAAGCTAAATCAGTTACTGAGACAGAAGAAGTAGAGCTGAGGAAGAACTGAGCAATCCTGTAACACCCCTAACCTGTATCCGTCGCCAAAAAGGGGTTACGAGGTATTACCAGATGAAACATAACTTCCGAATAATCATATGCATAATTTTATTGAAACTCTTAAAATAGATAATTATTAATATAAATAAAACTAAATTAATCTCTTTGCAAATCATATTGCGGTACTTTCTAAACACATAATTAGATTTGTAATTCATAAGCAATAAGCACTGAACATATCATTTTATCTCATTGCATTTGTTCATATCATAAATATAATATAATATTACAATCTATAAACACATATATAAGACAGAATAAATAAAGATATTCAAACACATCTCATTTTTGACAAGTTTCATTTGGCACCATTTAGAAAATAACAAGCTTAATTCCTTATAACTTAAAGTACTATTCATTTAGTCACTTTACAAAACCTCGGCCGAATATAGTAATGCATATTTCAATGTCCACTTTTAACTTACTCAATCTCTTTACAAGCGTATGTTCTTACATAGAACTAATTCCAAACATTATCCAAAATTTTCATATCACATTAAGAACAATACAACTATGTATTTGCAATATAACAAACTTCATATTCAAGACCAATTCAACAAATACATATTCAACTACGCACATACCATTATATATAAATCAACCCATCACTTCATATACTTATATGTAAATATATATAAATACCAAATCGTGATTAATTTACCAACATAATTCTTATCCATTTCTTTACTTAATGAAAGAATTTTAATAAGCTAACACGTTCATTATATATAAATATCATGTCTTAAACATATATCTCTTACGCGGCAATAATTATTAATAAACTAACATAATTTGAAAACACACAACAAAGCACCTAAATTTACTATTCAAATGGTCAAAATCCAAATACAATTGCTGAATATAAACAAGTTAAATTCATATGCTTTAAAATACATATAGGAAATATACTTTTTCCAAATCACAAGACCATATTAAGTCATTTTATATTCGGCTATTCAATGAAAGTACACTATGAATCAAATTCTATACCTATCATTATAAAACCAAAGTTTTAGCCATATATGCACAAATTCCCATTTCTCAATAAAACCAAATACAAGACATATTTGAATCAATTAACTCATAAGTAAAATATCAAACATAACCATACTTATATATACCAAAACCAAATCAACCAAAACCACAACCAAACATAATCATCAAGCCAAAGCATAAATTCCAAGATTAACAAAATGGATAAGCCATTTTCGCATGGCTTATACATATATATACAACTTCAACCATATTCGAAAAGTAGTATAGCCTATACATGCCATAGGTTTCTAATTCAACTTTTAAAAGTACCGAAAGCAGTCGATAGTGTGATAGACTTCGCTGACGATCCCCAAGCCTACAACTAGTCTTCAAAATCTATAAATAGAAGTAAAAATAAACACACACAATAAGCTATCTTAGCTTAGTAAGTCATAAGCAAACATTAACTCAATAACAATAATAATTTAATAAGACATAACCAAACCATACTTGTAAATTCAAATATCCACATATAACTAAACATGAATTAAGTTTTTTCCAAACATGCATTCGTTCTTTGTCCAAAATCATCTTTCATACTCAATATCAATAAAAATTTCACTTGATCGAATACACACTATCATAATACATTTATACAATTCACATCTCCTTAGTCATAATTTCACATTCAATTACCATATAAACAAATGCACATATAAAATTTGGCATAAGTACATATATATATCATTAAACCGAATATGACCAATCATATACTTAAACTTATGGTTTCATTTACTTCATTCATAGCTCAATTCTTAATTCAAATATTATCTCAATGGCATTGATAATTTATTAAGGCATAACCAAGCCATACTTATGAAATTTAATTACCAAACATTTATCTATACATAAATTATAACATTTCCAAACACATATTGCTTCATTAACATGTTTAATATCACATAGACCTTATTTTGCCGAATATATAAATACTTCCCTATAAACACGTTCTAAGGTTCACATTTCAAATACCTACTAATCGAATGCACATAAATCCTTTAATATCAATATGAATTTCACATTTCAATTTATTCTTCATGTAACATTAGGCCGAATATAAGCTCAAAAATCAAACATTACATTAATCCACATATAGATTTTCATAGACACAATCACTACCATTAACGTCATATATAACTTGTATCACATATCAAATAATCAACTTACCTTATATCCGAAAAGGTAATAAATTGTCACATACCTGTTCATTTTAACTTGTTTCCACATTCATTCGTAATTGATCCTTGCCCATTGAACCATTCGGAATTAAAAAGGATACTCAGATTATAACACATATCGTACAATGCCTACATCCCAAACGTGATCTTACATGTAATCACATGTCGATGCCACTGTCCCAGACAGGGTCTTACATGAATCACAATTACAATGCCATTGTCCCAGACATGGTCTTACTCGAAATCACATATCGATGCCAACGTCCTAGATGTGGTCTTACACGAGAACACATATCGAAAATCCTATGTCATGACATATGTATCCTAGCTATTCCTAAGGTTCGTACGGGGCTTCTCGGACATCAAATCTTGATCGAATCGAACCGTAAACATAGTTCCCAAGTGTATACATATTTGACTATCATTTATACATTCTCCAATATATCAATTCAGCACATGTAACTTATTTTTATTAAAAAAATAATCATATGTTTATTTTCTTATAAACTTACCTCGGACAACGGTAATCGGAACGGGACGATTAATTGACAATTTTAGTATTTCCTCCGATCCAAATCTGATTTCTTTGGTTCTTGATCTAAATGTATTCAAAATAAACTAATTCAATATAATTTAATTCAATTTAGTCCAAAAACACATAAATGGGTAAATTACCATTTTACCCCCGACATTTACACTTTTTACAATTTAGTCCCTATTGCACAAAACACAAAATACACAAAATTTCAGCATACCCATATTGAGCTGAATTTTACCTACTCTCAAACAAATCCATATATTTCATTTATTTCACATTTTAGTGCCTCAAATTATTATTTTTTCAATTTAGTCCTAATTACTCAAAATCATCAAAAACTCCAATACAAAACATGTTAATCTAAAACATATCTTTCATATTTCATCATCAAACAACAAAAATTGCAAGCTCTCATCAATGGCATAACTCAAAATATTCATCAAAATGAAAAATTCAAGCATGGGTTTTGTAGTACTCTAAGCAACGATCTCGAAAACGTAGAAATTATCAAAAATCGAGCTAGTTACATACCTTGATTAAGCTTCCAAAGTGCCGAATACCTAAAGCTTTCTTTTCTTTCTTTCTTTTGTTACTTTCAGTCAAAAGTATGAACACATTCACATGGCTTTTAATTATGTTATAATATATTGTATATATTATTTACTATTTTACATATTTAACCTTTAAAGTTTAATTAGAAAACCATATATAACATATCTAAAACCGTCCACACATATAATAAATGGCCTTATTACAACATTAGTACTTCATATTGTAAAGACAATATCAATTAGGCATCATTCACATTTAATCATTAAATTTTCATTTTGCGCGATTAAGTCCTTTTAATTAAATCAGCACTCAAATGATAAAATTAAAGCACAAAAATTTCAAACATATAAATTCACACATAATAAACACTGAAAAAAATTTAAATATTTTTTACTTGGATTCGTGGTCCCGAAACCACCATTCCGAATAGGGTCTAAATCCGGCTATTACAAATCCAAAACCGATAAAGGAACCAGAAGTCTCTGAACCAAGAGAGGATCCGAATGCTGATGAACCACTTGAACCAAGTGTTGATCCTGAGTTGACTATTCCTATGCCCACTTTTTCAATCACTGTGAAGAATTCGAAATTGTCAATAATGATGGATATGATGAAATTTATACATAACCAGTAGTAGGCTTATTGGAAATATGCAAAAGTTCTAATGATTTTGTAAAAAAATACTTTTAAAAATATTTCTAACTATTTTGTTCCTGAGTTCCCAGATTATATCTTCGAGTAATGGAAGGAAGATAAGAATGTAACTGAGGATGAAACATAAAAGGAGGGAAATGAGAAGGATAAGTCAAATAAATAAAAGGGGGTAATTTCTTATCTTTAGTTTTTTATTTCTTTTTAGGTGTTTATTTTTATTTCCTAGTTAGAATTTTTGCTTTCGCATAATAAAATATCAAGCATGAATAAATAAGCTCAATGCCTCTTCAATAGAAAAAATAAAGTGATGTGGTAATGGGAATGAACATGCTTAGGATTTGATTGTGGAGAAAGACTTAGTACTTAAGTAGTCTTTATGACTCACCTCTCTTTTCTTTCAACCCTACCTAGTGTTCAGTTTTCATTCATTACTTTGTTTTCGCAACGAGGACACTACTTCTTTTTAAATTGGGGGTATGGCATTTCGCATGAATTTTTAATAAGGTATTTCGCATAAATTTTAATGTATGATTCAATCTTTTTACTTAAGTATGTTGAAATAACTGAATGTTCAGAAAGAATTTTTGTTCGTAAGTATGTTCAAATGCAAGCAAGATTCTTTATTTTATTTAAGTTATTCATATGTTATCTTGAGTGATGAAATGCTTGTGTTGTAATAGCCCGATTTTGGGCCTAGTTGGAATAGTGGTTTCAGAACCACTAACCCAAGGTTAGAGAAATTATTTTTAATATCATTTTATGTGTTGTAGCTTGATTATATGAGTGCATGAAAATTTTTGTGAATCAATTTTAGAGATTGTGAGCTTAATTGCGAAAAAGGACTAAATTACATAAAGGGCAAAAGTTTTGTTTTACTAGAAAATGGTGTTAAATAGCTAGAGAATTATAATTAGGGGTCTTTAAAGGGCAAATAGACCCATTCTAATAAGGGTGGCCGGCCATAAAGAAAAAGAAAATGAAATGGTCAAAGGTTAAGTGAAATTTGGTGACTAATTTAACTTGAAATAAAATAAAATAAAGAGAAAAGGATATCAGCTTTCATCTTCCTCCTCTCCACCAAAATTTTTAGCAAAATAAGGGTTTTGGAAGCTTGAAATTTCAGCAACTCTTCACCCTTGCAAGTAAGTGATTTTGGAGGTCTTTCTTAATGATTTTTGTACTTTTGGAGCCCTTATAGCTTAAGCTAACTAATGGGGGGACTAGTTTGCAAAATGGTTGAGAGACTAGGGATTTTTCATGGGAGTGTTCATGTTGTTTGCTGATTTTTCATGGAAGAAAATGAATCATGGTTGTTAAATAAACAACTTTTGTGAAAGGGGTTTTCCTGAAAACACCTAAATAGGATATTTTGTAAAGCTTGTAAAATAGGTGGTAATTGTGTGAAATGTTTGAAATTGTGAGTTGCTATAGGTATAAAAAGAGTTCGGCTAGGCTTGGTTAATGAGGAAACTCGATAAAAATTGATTTACAAGCCTAAGGGAAAAATTGTAATTTTTGTATAGTCTAAGGGCAAATCGATCATTTTGCTGAATTGTGAATTGTAGTGTGTTTTTATTAATGTGATGATTAAATGGATGAAATTTTATTATTATAGATCAAGAAATACGCAATCCGGACCTAGACCAGGGAAAAGTAAGCAAGCGGATTAAATACAATTAGTCACCTACATTTTTTGTACCAAGGTAAGTTGTACGTAAATAATGCAATTTATCTGTATTCATGTATTGTATAATTAGTATGGAATCGACACTGATAGATGAGAGCCACTGTAAGACCTATTTGGGATACAGCATCCGCCTCAAGATATGCAAGCTAGTGTAAGACCTGTCTGGGACATGGCATAAGCTTGAGGTGTGTCAGTGTAAGATCTGTCTGGGACATGGCATCGACACAGATAAGTGAGAGCCAGTGTAAGACCTATTTGGGACATGGCATCGGCCTCGATATATGGAAGCCAGTGTAAAATCTATCTGGAACATGGCATCGACTTAGATGTGACAGCCAATGTGAGACCATGTTTGGAACATGGCGTCAGCATCGTACCCTATGTTTGAGACTTAGTGATTATCCTGTAATATTCCAAATGGTTTAACGGGAAATTTACAGTTTATGTCAAAATGATAGCGCTTATGACCATGTTGTGAGTGGTACAGGTACTTATATGAAATTGATGATATGTGAACTCTATTCTTATTGTGTGAATGGTGAGGAATGAACATTTACTCTTTTGCGAGTTATGATATATTGGTAGTATGATCACATGTGGTAACATGGTTGTTATTTCAATATTTACATGCAACTCACTGAGCTTTGTGCTTACCCTTTTTCCTTTTCATTTTCTTGTAGTGCCACCAAATTAGCCCGTGGATCAAAGAACGTAGGAGGCATCGCTCACACTATCACTCGAAGCTTTTGGTATAGTTAGTTTTATTATTTTGAGTATGACATGTATAGGGATTGAGTCTTTTTGTTATATGTCATATTGTTAAGCTAGCCAATTGTGTTGGCTTAGGACGAAAACCTTCTTCTTTTGTATAAGGCCATGGTTAATGGTTAATATTCATTATTGATAATTGCAAATGATGATGCTTCCCTGGATGAACAAAATGTATGAATGATCAAGTGCATGTTTAGTTGTTAAAGTGTTATGAGGTTTGCATTTGATTGTCATGTTGTGGTTGATGTAGCCTTATATTGCTGTGAGAATTGGAGATATTTGCTGTTGTGTAGGTTGGTGCAAGTAAGGGTGGCAAAAAGGCTTGGTAGATAGCCTTGTTTTGTCCACACGGATAGACACACAGGCGTGTGTCTAGGCCGTGTGCGACACACGGTCAGCCCAATGGGCGTGTTGTCCAGCCGTGTGTCCCCTGCACTTTAAAATTTCAAGTCAGTATGCACAGTAGTAAACACACGGGTAGAGACACGGCCAAGTGTCTTAGCCGCGTAAGTCTGCACCTTAAATGTGGAATTAAATTCACCACACAGCCTAACACACGGGCGTTTGCCTTGACCGTGTGCCCCTAAATGGTTGCTGGCGTCAGAAACAAAATGTTAAGGTTTTTGGACATGGGTGAAACACGGGCGTGTCATGGCCGTGTGAGGGACACGGGTGTGTGTCAGGTCATGTGAAAACCCCTGTAGGTTCGAATTAGGAATTAATTCCACACAGGTTAGGGACACGAGCGTGTCCTGATGTGTTTAGACTGTGTGAACTACACGGGCCTTTAACACAGCCATGTCAAGAAGACCACACGGGCGTGTCGCCCCTTCTACACGGGCGTATGCCCCTGTTTCAAGAGTCAATTTCTAGAGTTCTTTAAAAGACCCGATTTGGTTCTGAATCATCCTTAAGGCTTGTTTTTGGGCCTATGTATGCCCGTAATAAGGAATTCTAGACAAGGTTTGAAAATTTTTAAATTTAACCAAGTTTTTATGATTTGTAAATGTTGGAATGCATGTGTTTAAGTTTTGTAATGTCTCGTACTCAGTCCTGGCCTCGGACTCGGGTAAGGGGTGTTACATGTTTGATCTTAGTCTTATGTATGATTTGCCTTGAAAATTTGATTTCTTTAGAAATAAGACATATATGAAGGTTTAACTCTTTAGAATTAACTTAGCAACTTTCTAGAGGCAAAATCCTAGGAGGTATAAAAATCTAATATGATATAGGCACACCTTCTTTGGATCGTTTGAGCCTTTCAAGCTGACCTTATTAAATTAACCTTTAAAACTTAATTTATGAGCTTAATGGCATGTTTATTACAAAGTGCCTACATTATAAGCCACATTATCAACTTTTTTATTTTTATCTTTTTTTTTGCACCTACCTTTATCAAAAGTTGTCTTGGTGATCAAAGTTGAGGAAAAATACCAAAAGATGTACATGCTCTTCACATGAAAATAATAATAATAATAATAATAATAAAACGAATGTAATTTTGCTCAAAAAATGAAAAGAAAAGAAAGATTGTTCAAAAAAATCCCAAAAAAGAGGAAAGTTTGCCCAAAGTCTAAAAATAGTAAAAGTTGAGCATGAGTTCAACATAAGTTTGGGAGTGTTCCAAAGACCCAATTTTATAAAGGTTGTGACACAGAAAGATCCAAGACAAGTTAAGGTTAAGATGATTGAACCTCAAAATTCACTTATCTTTATTTTTACCTTAAGCCTAGCTCATTACAGCCTAACAAAAGACCTATTGATTGGATGATTATACTGACTACATTAGTGGAGAGGAATTACTAAGATCAACTTATGAGACCACTAATTAAACGTTGGGTGTAACAGCTGTTTTAAGTGAAATCGGAACAATGGTTTCGAGACCACAAATTCGAAGTAAAAAAAATTTATTTTTATTATTATATGATCTACTATATGATAGAAATACAGTATAAAAATTTCGTTAAGAAATTTTACCATTTACATACCTAATTTGATGAAAATGGCTAAATTGCATTAAGTGCAAAAGTTAAGTGCTAATAGCTAAAGGTATTAAATAGCTATAGAATTTCAAATTTGAGGTCATTATATAGTAAATAGACCATTAAAGTGCTTAGTGGTTAAGCATGAGTAGTCATCATTGGAAATTTAATAAATTATTAAGGGTAATTTTGGAAATTAGTGGTAAAGTGATATTAAATAAAATAAAAAAATATATTATCATCATCAACCACCAAATAAAAAAAAGAAAAAAAAAGAGAAGCAAACCTAGCTATGGAAGCTTGAGATATTAGCAAGCTTATTTTTTCTCAATTAGGTATGTATCCTTGTCCCGTTTTTAATGATTTCTATATTTCTGAGATCATAGGAGCTTAATCTAGCTAGCTCGAGGATTAATTTGTAAAATCGTTAAAGTATTAAGATTTTTACATTGATGAGTATGCTTGAATTATGAAGTTTTATGATAGAAAATGAAAGGTTGTTGTTAGATAAACAACTTTTATAAAGAGAATTTTGATGAAATTGTCAATCAGAGATTAAATTGAAAAGATGATTAATTTATGGTAAAATTGTGAAATTGTGAATTATGTGGGTTGCTATTAATATGTATAAAAATTGACTAGGCTTGAGTAAGGATTAAATTGTATGAATTTCATTTTCTGAGCCTAGGGACTAAATTGCAATAAATTAAAAGTATAGGGGCAAAATAGTAATTTTGTCAAAAATGCGTGTTAGACTAAATTGAATATGAATTATATTGAATTGAGTTAAATTCATTCTTATAGATCCAATTAAACCTAGTACGGAGTTAGATCGAGGCAAAGGAAAAATATTGGCTTAGTCGCCTTCGTACCTACATAAACTCGTCGAGGCAAGTTCGTGTAATTAAATTGTACATTAATATGTGTTAATTGAATTATTTTTTTGTGAATTGTATAATTTCCATGAATAATATATAAGTTGTATATTCGACGATTTTCGAGTCCCGTTTGAACCTTATGAAATTCGTAGGATACAAATGACATGTAATTAAGGTTACCGATTTGGTTGGGGTCTTGCATGTGTTGCGGACACATCACAGCTCATATGAGCTTCCCGTTGTTTAGCTTGTATGAGCTTCCCATTATTCAGCTGGCATGAGCTTCCCATTATTCAGCTGGCATGAGCTTCCCATTATTCAGCTTGGAAGATCTTACTGTTTACAGCTCGTATGAGCATACGTAAATATGAATTGACAAATTACAGTTCAATACACCTCGTGTGTACAACTCGAATATCCAACAATATTCTAAATGGTTCAACGGGCATAGTTCTGTTATCAAACCATATGAGTTTGATATGAACTATTACTGGTATATACATGAAATATGATTGTTTGATGAATTCAACCATGTGTGTTCGATTTTATAGGTGATTTTCATGGCTAATATGTTATGATCATGTGTTTAGGCTTTTGGCCAAATTGATTGAGATATGCTATGTTTACTTACCTATTTCATGGAAATATGGTAAGTTAAATTCTATATTATACAAACTTACCAAGCTTAAATGCTTACTCTGTGTTATTTTCTATGTTTTAATTCTATGTTTTATAGTAATTTGAAAGCTTGTTCGGGTTGGAAGCTGGTTGAAGTTATTTCACACTATCCATCGGCTCTTTTGGGTACATTTAGTAAATTAATTTTGGTTATAACATGTATAGGTTAATTTGGCCAAAATGGGCATATAATTATTTTGTAGAGATTAATCACTTATTTGGCTTATGTTTGGTATATTTTGATGTATATATATATGTGGCCTTATCATATTTGATGTGTGTTTGATATGGTTAAATGATGGAAAACTTATAGGTATATTTAGGATTGGTTTGAAATAGTATGTTTGGTACAATTATGCATATATGTATTTGGTTATCTAGGTAAATTTGGATATTTGGTTGACATGTTATTAAGTTTTCATTTGAGGTGCCTAAGGGCATATTGGTTGTATGTTGTGATAATACATGTTTAAGACTTGATTTTAGCTTGATTTGAATGCCTTGTTATGGCTTGTTGATGTGCAAATTGTTGTGTTTAGGTTGGTACCAAATTTGGTGAGAAATGTGTTTGAAAAATGGCCTATTTTCATCCATACGGCAGAGACACGGCCATGTGTCCCTTGTATCTTTAAAATTGTGCAAGTCAATATGTTCAACACGGCATAGCACACGGGTGTGTGACTTGTCCATGTGACCCAAGTCAGAGAGTTACACGGGCGTGGACATAGGCTGGGACACAATTGTGTGTCCCTATTTCGAATGCATACATGAACTGAGACACGGGCATGTCTCCTAACCATGTATGTCATACAGCCATGTGTCCCTTGCAATTTTGAAAATTTTCTGAAAAATTTTTTGAGTACCCAATCTAGTCCCAACTTGTTTCTAATGTGTATTTTGGGTCTCGATAGCTTGTATAAGATACAATATGTTTAATTTTGATTGGTTTCTGAAATGAATGTTATATGATATGTAACATCCCCTAACCCTTTCTGGCATCGGAATAGGATTACGGAGCATTACCGGTCACTACAGTTTATAACACGAATCAAATAAAGTTAAACATTATATAGTTCAGTAATATATCTGACTGACTCCTTTTTGTGGATATTCAAGGCCCATAGAAGATGTTAAGAACAAATCAAAATTCAATCAGAAGCTTGTAAACTTTTTCGTAAAATTTCCAATATTTCCTTAATGAATAGTACCACATGCCCGTGTGGTTTAGAGACACGCCCATGTGTCTCTAAGACACGCCCGTGTGTCTCTAAGACACGCTCTGTTATCACCCCGTGTGACTCACACAGCTTGGACACGCCCGTGTCTTTAACTAGTGTATTTCTTTTACTTATTACTTATGAACAAACTAGTTTCACAAGGCCAAGACACATGCCTGTGAGCTTAGCCCATGTGGAATTAATTTCAATTCAAATCTAGTGCAGTTTTCCCACGGCCAAGCACATGCCCGTGTGCTGTAACCGTATGTTTCACACGGCTGAGACACACTCCCGTGTCTCTGCCTATGTGACCATACCTGAGCATTTTGTTTACCACATTTTAGATGCAGGGGATACACGACTTGCTCACATGCTCGTGTAAGGGTCGTGTGTCTCACACAGTCTGATCCCACGCCCGTGTGCCAAGCCGTGTGGACTCAAAATGAACCTTATAGTCCAAGTTTACAAACCCTGCAAACTTTAATAACAAGCAACTTAAAATTTAATCTTTCAACCAATCCAAATCAATTTAAAATAAACTATATAAAAGACTGTATTATAAACATAAATTTTGCATTTATGACTTAACCATTATCATTCTTACACTAATAACATTCATACTCAAAATAACTTCAAAAGATAACCTAGGTACATGCCATTTCTCAAAATAACATTCATCACCAAGTATTTGAGTTCGGGCTTGTCTTGGATGTTCTGTTGTTAATCGCTTTCGTACCTAACCTGCGCACGGAAACAAACCGTACATTGAGTATTCACTTAGTGATATTTCTATAAACCAACACCTAAGCATTTATTAACACAGAATACATTTAAGCTACTATTTTTAAATCTAATAGCACAAATTATATTCAAATTCTTTCTCAATGAAATATTCAGTTCAATTATATATCAATCAATAACAGTCAATTGCCAATATAGTAGCATAGTCATTCAAATGCCCAGTACGATAATTTACCCCTATTAACATAATTCAGACTTTGGTGGATACATAGATCCAACCAACACACCAGTACGGCACATTGTGCCTCATCGGCTTTGCCGGAGCAAACAGTAGCAGTATGGTACTTAGTACCTCATCGGATTAAACCGAAGTAATAGAAACAGTACGACACATGAAGTGCCTCATCGATGCAAAGTCGAAGTAACAATATGACACTATTAGTGCCTCATCGACTTAAGGTCGAAGTATCCCTGTACACTTCCAATCCTATGGCATGCCAATTATATCCAACCTAAACCAACACTGTTAATGCGGTATTCATTTCAATTTAATTTTCAGATAACAATCAATATACATTTCAGTTTAAATATTCACAACTCAAATCAATTAAATACAGTAATAACAATACTTACCTCTATACCACTTACCATATATATATATAATAAATGCAAAAATAATTATTAAGTTTGGTTTATAGAAATACAAACCGTAATTTTTCGGATTACTCCTCGTCAACTTTCTCTTTCCTTTCGTTGTAGATTTCTCCGGTACTACATTAGCTACGGGAATTAAACAATCCATACTATTAATACAATAAAAATTCACATTAAATAATTGAATTTCTATTCAATTCAAACTTCAATTTCATTTTGATCCTAATCAACTCATTTACTTTTAGCACTCAATTCATACTTCATTTCTATTCAATTTCCTATCATATTCTCCTTAAACATTGAATATTCATGGTAAAACTCTAATCTCAAGTTTCTTTCAATTTAGTCCCTCAAACATAAAACTTATAGCTTCTTTTACAATTTAATCCCTTAATCAATTCTAACTTGAAATTTATTCAATTAAATCCCTAATTCAACAATTTGTTCAACATAGCCCGTGTCTAAAAATCATCTACCTTTCAAAATTTCCACTTACATTGAGTAATATTTGTCTCTAGGAGTCCAAAAACATCAAAATTACAAAGAAAGGGACTTAAATAACTTACCAAATTAAACTTCAATCTTCAAAACCCTAATTTTATCATTTCTTTTTCTTTCTTTCTTTTTCTCCCAATTCCTTCTCTGTTTCGTTTCTATTCTTTTTCTTTTTCTTTGTTTATTTCTTTTATTTCTTTTATATTTTATTATATTATTATATTATTATATTATGTACTTAAGTATTAAGTATAAATATATGTATATTATACATACACATGGAATAATATTTCTCATGCATTTGGCACTATTCCATTTTATGAGTTATTTGCTAATTTAGTCCTTTCAATTTTCTTTAGTCTATAATTAAACTTTTACATTATATTCAATCTAGTCCTTACACTAAATTAACCTTAATTCAAGCTAATTCACCTAGCCAAAATCTAATTAATAACTCAACTAACATTCACAAATATTCTAATAAATATTTACGAACTCAATTTTCAAAAATAGTAAGCCAGATACTCGATTTTCGATACCCAAAAATTTCGGGTCGTTACATGATATTAAATGTTTTTTTATTTGCTCTATAAACTCCAGTAATACTCTGTAACCCTGTTCTGGTGATGGATATGGGTTAGGGGTGTTACATTTATTGGTATCAGAGCTATGATTTAGTTGATTCTCAGACTAACACAGCATATACAAGTCTAGCTATATATGCCATTATTTAACCTGTGATAGTGTAATATCTCCTGACAGTTTTAAAACATGTTTTCATATAGCAATGTCATCCAATCGAGTTTATTCCGATGAAGTAGAGATTAACGCTCAAGCCTCCATTCAAAGAGTAACTTCGAGTGGCACGACGCCTGTATCTAAGGGCCAGAGAGTAGAGGCTAAAGAAGCCTTTTCCCAGATGATGAATGAATAGTTCACAGAGTTCGTACAAATGAACTCGGTTGCTCAACAACCTCCACACCCTCCTGTTCCTCAACCGACTCCTGTTATTTCTCAAGGCACAGAATTTATCAGAGTTGGTAAGCCTCCTGTTGATAAGATTCGCAAGTACGGTGCTGGAGAATTCTGAGCTACAACTGAGGATGATCCCGAGAGAGATGAGTTCTGGTTAGAAAATACTATCAAAGTTCTTGACGAATTATCTTGTTCACATGTTGAATGTCTTAAGTGTGTGTTGTCTCTATTAAAAGATTTAGCTTATTAGTGGTGGAATACATTAACTTCTGTAGTGCAAAAAGAGAAGATTACTTGGGAATTCTTTCAAATTGAGTTCCAAAAGAAATATATTAGTTAGAGGTTTCTCGACCAGAAACGCAAAGAATTCTTGGAGCTTAAACAGGGTCATATGACAGTGTCTGAATATGAATGGGAATTTGTTTGATTGAGCAAATATGCTCAAGAATGTATTCCGACTGAGACTGCAATGTGTAAGTGGTTCAAAGATGGCTTAAACAAAGATATAAAACTATTTGTTGGGATCCTCAAGTTGAAAGACTTTGTTGTATTAGTGTATCGAGCATATAAAGTTAAAGAGCTGAGGAAAAAGAAAAGACAAGCTGAGACTGAAGCTAAAGATTCGAGTAAGAGATTGACGGGAAAGTTATATCAGTCAGCATCGAAGAAATCAAAGAAATATCATGACCGTTCTACTACTTCTGCAGGATACTCCGGTAGAGATAAAGGTACCCAACGCTCTAGTCCTAAATCTCAGGCTATATCTGTGGTGAGTATGGATAATACTAGAAACACCAAACCTAAGTACAAACACTATAACAAGCTACATTTTGGTGAGTTTAGGATGAAGAATGAAGCTTGTTTTAGATGCGGTTCCCTTGACCATTATCTTAGATATTGCTCAGAGAAAACTAAAAAAGATAATATTCAAACTTCAAGGCCGAGCAACATAGTTGTGAGAGGTAGACCACCTTATAATCCTGAAAATGTGAATGGTAGTCGTGGTGTGACGAAAGACTCTACTATAAGGTCTGAGGCACAAACACCAGCTAGGGCTTATGTAATTCGTGTGTGCAAAGATGCTTCTGTGCCAGATGTTATTACTAGTACTTTCTCTCTTATTGATACTGATGTAACTGCTTTAATTAATCCCGGATTAACTCATTCATATGTTTTCACAATATTAGTGTCTAGTAAAAATTTACCTATTGAGTCCATTGAATTCGTGGTTAAAGTATCGAACCCTCTAGGCCAGTATGTGTTAGTTGATAAGGTTTGTAAGAATTGTCTGTTAATGATTCAAGGTTTTCATTTTTTGGCTAATTTGATGCTATTACCGTTTGATGAATTTGATGTGATATTGGGCATGGATTGGCTAACTCTACATGATGTTGTGATAAATTGTAAATGAAAGCTTAATATATTGAAATGTCAGAATGGTGAAATGCTTCATATTTGATACGTGATATTCGTGACAGGTTTTAAAAATTTATAATTAATCGCTCTTGAAACTAACTATTATCACGATGAAGGCAAGTGTACCTATCGAACAGTAGTATAGCTTTAGCAAAACCGGATTGACGAACCCAAAGGAACCAAGAGTACTAGTAATTACTTTCTTTTTATTATCTAGCCTAAAAATTAAGGGATTTGTTTATCTAAACTAATTAATTAAACTAATGGTGCACAAAGAGAAAATTAGGAAAAAGCTTTTGGGAAAACTCGATTGATTAAGACAATACCCAAGGGAAAATCCACCTATACTTCACTTGTTATTTAACTCTGAATCAGACGATTTATTCATTTGACTTGATCCGTAGAAATCCCTAAGTTATATTATTATCTCTCTCGAGACTAATAACATCTAACCTTAGGTTAATTAATTAAAATCTCTTTCTAATTAACACCCTAGTGTTGCATTAACTCGATCTATGGACTCCCTTATTAGGTTTCACCCTAATCCGGTAAAATCTTGTCACCCTATCTCTAGGCGTGCAATCAACTCCACTTAATTACGACAAATTTACTCCTAGACAAGGACTTTTGCTCATCTGAATAAGCGCATTAACTTGAATCAATATCCTGGAATATTAAAACAAGAATTAAGAATACATAATTAAGAACAAGTCAAATATTTATCATACAATTCAAATAACAATAACAAGATCCGTCTTAGGTTTCATTCCCCTTAGGTATTTGGGGGTTTAGTTCATAATTATGAAAGAAAACATCTCAAAAGAATAAAGATAACAAAACATAAAGCAAACCCAAAACTCCTAAAGGAAATTGAAGGGAGATCTTCAGTCTTGACGAGGAATTCGGCTTCTCAGACGGATCAATCGGCTTTCCTTGAGTAATTCCTTGCCTCCTACTGTGTGTCCCCTTTTCTAGTGCCTCCTCAGGTGTTTAAATAGGCTTTAAAATGCCTAAGAGTCCTCAAAAGTGGCCTTTTCTGAATAGAACTATACTTGGGCTCGACAGGGACACAACCGTGTGACACGCCCATGTGCGATTGCTTTAGACCGTGGTCAAGGCTGTTAAATAGGCACGGGCGTGTGGTCTACCCATGTAAGTCGTGCTTCAATTCTACCAAATGGACACGGTTGTGTGGACTACTCGCGTGAGGAAGTCCAAGTCGTGTTGATTTCTTATGTTGGTCTATTTTCTTCATTTTCGGCCCGTTTCTCACTCTTTTTATTCTCTTATGCTCACCTAAGTATAAAACATGAAATTAAAGGATTAGGAGCATCAAATTCACCAAATCTAAGGATAATTCATCCATAAATGTGCTAAGGGTGGGATAAAAATATGTATAACTTACAGTTTATCAATATTGAATCAAATAAATTGAATGGGTTGCCTATTGTGATATCAGCTATGTCAGCAAAGAAATATGAGATAAAAGGTTATAATGCTTACATTGCTTATGTATTGGATACTAAAGTGTTTGATTCAAAGCTTGAATTAGTAACAGTGGTTATCGAGTATCCGGATGTGTTTCTAGAGGAATTACCTGGATTACCGCCGGTTAGAGAAGTTGAATTTGCCATAGAACTTGTATCGGGAACAACACCAATACCGATAACACCATATTGAATGGCTCTTACTAAGTTAAAAGAGTTAAAAGTACAGTTGCAGGAATTGACAGATAGGGGTTTTGCTCGACCTAGTTTTTCACCTTGAGGTTCACCAGTTCGATTTGTTAAGAAAAATGATGGATCGATGAGATTATGCATTGACTACCGTTAACTCAACAAAGTTACAATCAAGAATAAATATCCACTGCCTCACATTGATGATTTGTTTGATCAGTTGAAAGGTGTCACAATTTTCTCGAAGATTGATCTTCATTCTGGCTATCAACAGTTACGGGTGAAATATTCGGATGTGCCAAAAACATCATTTACAACCGGGTATAGGCATTATGAATTTCTTTTGATGCCGTTTGGTTTAACTAATGCACCTGCAGTATTTATGGATTTGATGAATAGAATTTTCAGACCATATTTGGATAGATTTGTTGTGGTATTTATTTATGATATTTTGATATATGCCCGAAACGAGACTAAACATGCCGCGCATCTGAGAATTGTTCTACAAACCTTGTGAGATAAACAACTGTTTGCTAAATTTAGTAAATGTAAATTTTGGCTTCGGGAAGTTAGTTTTCTAGGACACATAGTATCGGTTGAAGGCATCAGAGTTGATCCGAATAAAATTTTAGCAACTGTTAACTGGAAAATACTGAGAAATGTATTTAAAGTCAAAAGTTTTTTGGGATTAGCTGGTTATTATCGGAGGTTTGTAAAAGGGTTTTCGATAATACCTACACCGATGACACGACTATTACAGAAAGATGTGAGATTTGAATGGTCTGATAAATGTCAGCAAAGTTTTAACCAGTTGAAAGCCCTATTGATCGTAGCACCAATTCTGGTCAGCCTGAATCGAGTAAGAAATTTGTGATTTTCAGTGATGCGTCACTGAACGGATTAGGCTATGTTTTGATGCAAGAAGGTACAATAATAGCTTATGCTTCCAGATAGTTAAAGCCACATGAAAAAAACTATCCGACACACGACTTAAAATTGGCAGCTATTATGTTTGCGTTGAAAATTTGGAGAAACCATTTGTTCGGTGAAAAATGTCACGTATTTACCGATCACAAGAGTTTAAAATATCTGATGTCGTAGAAAGATTTGAATCTAAGATAGCGTAGGTGGCTTAAACTATTAAAAGATTATAAGTTAATTATTAACTATCATCCGGGAAAGGCAAACATAGTGGCTAATACTTTAAGTAGAAAGTCCTTATTTGTTCTGCGAGTGATAAATACTCGACTGTCACTATCTGATGATGGCTCGATTTTAGCCGAGTTAAAAGCTAAACCAACGTTTTTACAACAGATCTGCAAAGCTAAGAAATGTGATAATATGATGATAGCTAAACGGGTACAGTGTAAGTCGAATTCTAATTTAGAATTTTAGATAGGACCTAATGATTGTTTGTTATTCAGAGGTAGAGTTTGTATACTGAAGAATCCAGAGCTTATACAAAAAATTTTGCATGAAGCTCATAGTGGTAGCATTTTTGCTCATTCGGGAAGTAATGAAATATACAATGATTTGAGACAGATGTACTGGTGGTCGGGAATGAAACATGATATTTCTAATTTTGTATCTAGATGTTTGATATTTCAGCAAGTTAAAGCCAAACATCAGGTACCTTCAGGACTATTATAGCCAATAATGATACCGGAATGGAAATGGGATAGAGTTACTATGGATTTTGTATCGGGGCTACCATTATCTTCGAAAAGAAAGATGCCATTTGGGTTATCGTCGATCATTTGACAAGTTGGCACATTTTATTCCTGTCCGTACGGATTTATCACTTCACAGATTAGTTGAGTTATATGTTTCGGAGATTGTCAGACTACATGGAGTACCAGTCTCCATTATTTTAGATAGAGATCTGTGATTCACATCGCGATTATGGAAAAAGTTATAAGAAGCTCTGGGTACGCGGTTGCATTTTAGCAACGCATTTCACCCTCAGACTGATGGTCAGTCCGAACGTGTGATTCAGATTCTTGAAGATATACTTCGGTATTGTGTTTTAGAGTTTGATGACAATTGGAAGAAATATTTGTTGTTAGTCGAATTCGCATATAATATAGTTTTCAATCGAGCATAAAGATGGCACCGTACGACGCAATGTATGGCCTCAAATGTCAAACTCCATTGTATTGGGCTGAGCTCAGTGAGAAAAAGATACATGGTGTAACGTCCCCTAACCCTATACCGTCGCCGGAACAAGGTTACGAGACATTACCAGTCAGTACAGTCCAATATCAGTCATTAATTAAAATAAATATTCACACTCATCCTAGTTTTAAGATGTCGTCCCTTTAATGGGCCCTCGTGGTCCAATATGGACAGTAAATTCAATTTGGAACTAATTTAGAATCAATACGATTTTTTTTTATATATTTCAAAATTCATACTATATACTGTTGCCAACCTTAATTTACTTATTCATCAATACTTTTACAACTTAAATGACTCTCATTAAACATCCTAGGTACATGCCATTATCAATACTCAATATACTTTACCTCATTGAATTCGGGATCGACCTGGAATGCTGATTCAACAGTCTAGCCTTAACTTAACCTGCGCACGGAAACAAACCGTACACTGAGTATACACTCAGTGGTATTTCTATAATCTGAACACTTATAAAACATATTAATATATATATATTGAACTATTCAAACTCAATGAGAATTCAAACATTCACTTTCCAACCAATGTTTTGGTCTACTTTAAATTTCAAATCATTTATTATTTTTCAATAGCAATTAATCAATTAGTAATATTCATTAACACTCAGAATAATTATTTATTCAGTAACAGTTAGTTATTCTGTAACAATCAATTATTCAATAATAACCAGTTATTCAGTATCGATCAATTGATCGGTTATCCAGTAACAGTCAATTATTCAGTAAAATCAGATATTCAGTAACTATTAAGTTATTCAGTAGCAGTCATTCATTCAGTGACAATCAGTTATTCAGTAATGATCAATTATTCAGTAATATTCAGTTATTCAGTAACAGTCTAATATCCAGAAACAGTTAATTATCCGGTAACAGTCAATTATACAGTAATAATCAGTTATTTTATTACTTTATTTACCCCTATTAACATGACTCGGACTCAGACGGATACACAGATCCAACCAACACACCAGTACGGCACATAGTGCCTCATCGGCCGAAGCCGGAACAGTAACAGTAACAGTAGCAGTACAGTACACAGAGTACCTCATCGGAACAAATCCGGAATAGTAACAGTAGCAGTAACAGTATTCAACACACAAAGTGTTGAATCGGTAACGGTAACAGTAACAATATTCGACACACAAAGTGCCGAATTGGTAACGGTAACAGTAACAATATTCGACACACACAGTGCCGAATCGATAACGGTAACAGTAACAATATTCGACACACAAAGTGCCGAATCGGTAACAGTAGCAGTAACAATATTCGACACACAAAATGCCGAATCGGTAACAGTAGCGGTAACAGTAACTAGCACATAAGTGCCTAAAATACGGCACATAAAGTGCCCAATCGGTAAAGTCGATAAATCCCGTACTCTTCCAATCCTATGGCATGCCAATTATATCCGACTAGCCCGACAAGTTAATAGGAAATTTAGTTCTTATTCCAATTTTACTTAATATTCATATTTACCCCTATTAACAAGACTCGGACTTTGGCGGATATACGAATTCCAACCAAACACTCCAGTATGGCACTCAGTGCCTGAACACTTCCAAATTCTATGGCATGCCAACTATATCCGACTCAGTCCGACTAGTTAATAGGGTATTCAAATCATTTTTCTATTTCAAATTCGCTTTCAATTCAATCACAATTTCTCATATTTCAATATCCAACCAATACACATTTCAATTAATCATAATTCCATTCCATTCAATTCAATTCAATTCAATTCAATTCAAATTCACTTTTCCACTTTCTGATCAGTATACAATTCAATACCAATATATATTTTAGATATTCACATATAATCATACTTCAGTTCAATTCCAACCACTTTTCAATCAATACACAATTCACATATTTACACATATTCATAATTTATTTTATTTCAAATAATTTATTCAATGCACCTACCATACATAATAAATAATAAATTCAATAATTAAATATTAAGTTCGGGTTATAGAAATACAAACCGTAATTTTTGAGCTAACTCCCGTTGACTTTGTCTTGTCCTTTCTTAGCCGAGATTTTTGATACCACATTGACTACGAAATTAATACGATTCATAATTATTAATACATTACTAATTTATATCTTGAGTTACAGAATTTTAAATTAAGAGCCGTTAATTTTTCCTAAAACTAGACTCACAAATCTTCTTACCATAAAATTTTCAAAATTTTTGGTTTAGCCATTAAGTACAGTTTATTCTTTAAATTCACCTCTATTCTACTGTCTGACAGTTTCGACCCTTCTTCACTAAAAATTAATTATCTCACAGTACAGAACTCAGATAATATTCCTATTGATTTCTCCTAAAAATAGACTCATTAAGGATTCTAAAAATATAACTTTAAGCCTATAATTATTTTTCTCCAAATTTTGGTGATTTTACAAAGTCAGAACAAGGGAACCCAAATTCATTCTGAGCTTGTCTCACAAAATTCATTGTATCTCATAATTTACAATTTAATTGCTTAAATCGTTTCTTTTATAAGAAACTAGACTCAATAAGCTTTAATTCCATATTTTATTCATCCTATAATTAAATTTATACAATTTGTTTGTGATTTTTCAAACTTAGACTACTGCTGCTGTCCAAAATAGTCTTAGTGCAAAATGTTGATTTTCTACTTTTAATTTCAATTTAATCCTAACTAAATTCACTTACTTTTCTATCTTAATTCATACTTTATTTCTACTCAATTTTTAACCAAACTTAGACATAATTATCTATTTTTCATCATAAAACCATAATTTTGAAATTCTTTCAATTTAGTCCTTAAAGCATAAAACTTATGAATAACTTTACAATTCAATCCTTATTTCATTTCTAACTTGAATTTCTATCAAATTAGCCCTTAATTCATCATTTTACTCAACATGAACAATATTTATAAATCTAATAAGTTTCAAAATATCAACTTAATTTCTTCAAAACTTTGTTCTAAAGCTTTTAAAACATCAAAATTAAGTAAAAATGGCTAAATTGACATACCTATTAAAGTTTAAAGCTTCAAAACCTTGATTTTCCCTTTTCTCCCTTTCTTTCTTTCCTTTCTTTCTCCCCTGTTCTTCTCTATTTCGTTTGCTTTGTTTTTCTTTTTCATTTCTTTTATTTCATTTATTTCTTTATTTCATTTCTTTATTTTATTATTAAACAATTATAATATTTATTATTTATACATGTGTATATTTATTAATACACATGTATTAATTTATCACCTTACACTTGTCATAAATTTTATTTATTTAATTAATTAATATAAAATAATATTAATATAATATACTTTAATTATTATTATTTTACTTATATAATAAGTAAATACACATGTATAATACATGTGTACCATTTATATTTGTACACATTTAACTTATTTTAACCATACATTTGTCACCCCTTTTTGGCTTATTTTCTATTTAGTCCCTTCACTTTTCTTTATTCTATAATTAAACTTTCACACTTAATTCAATTTAATCCTTTCCACTAATTACTCTTAATTAAGCTAAATTTACTTAATTAAAGTCTAATTAACCACTCAATTGACTTCGTAAATATTTTTAATAAATATTTACGAATCTATTTTTTTAGAAATGGAGACCCGAAAATTCACTTTCCTTATAACCGTAAAATTTGGGTTATTACACATGGGTTGATTTGATTCGTGAGACTGAGAAAAAAGTGAAAGTGATCCGAGATAGCTTAAAAGCACCTTTTGATCGTCAGAAATCTTATGCGGATCTTAAACGTAAAGATACAGAGTTTCAGGTTGGTGACAAATTATTTTTGAAAGTTTCGCCCTGGAAGAAAGTTCTTTGGTTCAGTCGTAAAGGAAAGCTGAGTCCGCGATTTATCGGGCCATATGAGATTATTGAGAGAATCGAACCTGTTGCTTATCGGTTAGCTTTATCGTCAGAACTAGAAAAGATTCACAATGTCTTTCATGTGTCTATGTTACGACAGTACCGATTTGACCCTTTACATGGTATTTCCCTGACGAAAGTCGAGATTTAGCCTAACATGACATACAGTGAAGAACTGATCAGAATTCTGGCACGAAAGTTGAAAAGAGTTAAGAAAAAAAATGTAGCTTTAGTAAAAGTTTTCTGGCAGCAACATGGAATAGAATAAGCTACCTGGGAACCTAAGGAAACTATGAGAAAGCAATACCTAAACCTCTTTACAGGTAAGATTTTCAAGGATGAAAACTCCTTCAGGGAGAAAGTTATAACAACACGTTTTCCGTGAAATCGGAACAGTGGTTTTGGGACCAAAAATCTAAAGACAGAAAATTTAATTTTTATTTTTATTATATGATCTACTCTATGATAGAAATACAATATAAAAATTTTGTCAAGAAATTTTACCTTTTACATACCTAATTTGATGAAAAGGACTAAATTGAATTAAGTGAAAAAGTTAAGTGCTAATAGCTAAAGGTATTAAATAGCTATAGAATTTGAAATTTGAGTCCTTATATAGTAAATAGACCATTAAAGTTCTTAGTGGTTAAGCATGAGTAGTCATCATTGGAAATTTAATAAATTATTAAGGTTAATTTTGAAAATTAGTGGGTAAAGTGATATTAAATAAAATAAAAAAATCTATTATCATCATCTACCATCAAATAAAAAAAATAAGAATAAAACCTAGCCTTGGAAGCTTGAGATATTAGCAAGCTAATTTTTCTCAATTAGGTATGTATCATATCCCGTTTTTAATGATTTTTATGTTTCCGAGATTGTAGTAACTTAATCTAGCAAGCTTGGGGATTAATTTGTAAAACCATTAAAGTATTAGGGTTTTTCCATTGATGAGTATGCTTGAATTATGAAATTTTATGATAGAAAATGAAAGGTTGTTGTTAGATAAACAGCTTTTATAAAGAGAATTTTGATGAAATTATCAATTAGGGATTAAATTGAAAAGATGATAAATTTATGGTAAAATTGTGAAATTGTGAATTATGTGGATTGCTATTAATATGTATAAAAATTGACTAGGATTGATTAAGGATTAAATTGTATGAATTTCATTTTCCGAGCCTAGGGACTAAATTGCAATAAAATAAAAGTATAGGGGCAAAATGGTAATTTTCCAAAAATGTGTGTTAGACTAAATTGAATATGAATTATATTGAATTGAGTTAAATTTATTCGTATAGATCCGGTTAGACCTAGTACGAAGTTAGATCGAGGCAAAGGAAAAATATTGGATTAGTCGCCTTCGTATCTACGTAACTCGTCGAGGTAAGTTCGTGTAATTAAATTGTACATTAATATGTGTTAAATTGAATTATTGTTTGTGAATTGTAAATTGACGGATTACAGTTCAGTACACCTCGTGTGTACTACCCATGTATCCAATGATTTTCTAAATGGTTCAACGGGCACAGTTCTATTATGAAATCATATAAGTTTAATATGAACTATTATCGGTATATGCATGAAATATGATTGTTTGATGAATTCAACCATGTGTGTTGGATGTTATAGGTGATTTTCATGGCTAATATGTTATGATCATGTGTTTAGGCTTTTGGTCAAATTGATTGAGATATGTTATGTTTACTTACCTATTTTATGGAAATATGGTAGGTTAAATTTTGTATTATACGAACTTAATAAGCTTAAATGCTTACTCTGTTTTATTTTCTATGTTTTATAGTAATTCGAAAGCTCATTCGAGTTGGAAGCTGGTCAGAGTTATTTCACACTATCCATCAGCTCTTTTGGGTACTTTTAGTAAAATAATTTCGGTTATAACATGTATAGGTTAATTTGGCCAATGTTGGCATATAATTTTTTTGTTGAGATTAATCACTTATTTGGCTTGTGTTTGGTATATTTTGATGTATATATATATATGGCCTTATCATATTTGATATGTGTTTGATATGATTAAATGATGGAAAACTTATAGGTATATTTAGGATTGGTTTGAAATAGTATGTTTGGTACAATTATGCATATATGTATCCAGTTATCTAGGTAAATTTGGATATTTGGTTGACATGTTATTAAGTTGTCATTTGAGGTGCCTAAGGGCATATTGGTTGTATGTTGTGATAATACATGTTTAAGACTTCATTTTAGCTTGATTTGAATGCCTTGTTATGGCTTGTTGATGTGCAAATTGTTGTGTTTAGGTTGGTACAAAATTGGGTAAGAAATGTGGCTTGGAAAATGACCTATTTTTGTCCACACGAGTAGAGGCAAGTGCGTGTGTCTCGGTCGTGTGTGACACACGGCCAGGCAAAACAGTCGTATGTCCACTGTATCTTTAAAATTGCGCAAGTCTGTATGCTCAACATGGCCTAGCACACGGGTGAATGACTAGGCCGTGTGACCCAAGTCAAAGAGTTACACGGGCACGGACACGGGCTGGGACAGGACCGTGTGTCCCTATTTCAAATTCCTACATAGCCTGAGACACAGGCATGTCTCCCAACCGTGTGAGTCACACGGCCTGGCCACACAGCCGTGTGTACCCTGCAACTTTAAAAATTTTCAAAATTCTCTTAAAACTTTTTTGAGTACTCGATCTAGTCCCGACTTGTTTCTAACGTGTCTTTTGGGTCTCGATAGCTAGCATAAAGGACAATATGTTTAATTTTGATTGGTTTCTGACATGAATGGTATATGATATTAAATGTTTGTTTATTTAATCTATAAACTCCGGTAATGCTTCGTAACTTGTTCTAGCGATGGATATGGGTTAGGGGTGTTACATTGGGATTTCTCTATTTAGTTGATAAGGAAAGCATATTAATTGGTGAATGTTATGTATGACTTTGAAATTGCATGCAAACTATGATTCACGTTGACATTATGATGTACTTAGTATAAAAATAGAGATAATATTTGCATTCGAGCTACTTATCAATAAAGATTTTTTTTATCATGATTTTGTTGATGCATGATTATGTGCAAAGATTGATGCTACTTTATTATTTTGCAAAATTGCCTTAGCAAAAATCTTGTTGTGCATGAACGTTACTCGGGACGAGCAATGATTAAGTTTGAGGTGTGTAAACTCGAAATTATATAGCCTTTTTTATATATTTTTACCACCTTTTTACTTAATAAATTTGTTTATCTTGAGCTATTATTATTGAAATAAGTGAATTTTACTTAATTAGTAATTTTAAACATGAATTTAGAAAGTATGTGAAATTATGTTTAATTACATTATTTTCATGCATATTTTATATTAATTCATGTTAATTTATTAATGTATGTATTTTTCACTATGTAGAAGGTCCATTGGAGATATGATTTAAATAAATAAAACATGGACATGTATAAGTTATCCATGTGGACAGCAAAACCATGTAATTTAGGGCATGAGGTTAACTACTTGACCCAATAAAGAAGGTGGTGAAAGATGGACATGTCTGCTAAAGTTTTAGACTGAAGAACTGTCCAACAAAGGGAACTAAGAGGCCAAATTTGGCACTTAAAAGTGGCTGCCAAAATATGTTTAAGGATAATTAATTGAAGGTCCTCACAATTGGAAAATAATCAGAATTCAGCCTAACAATTTATCTATTGACACTATCCACTCTATAGCTATTCTTAGCTTGAATTTGAAATTCAAATTGAAAAGACCTGGTCATCCCTTATTCCTTGAAGCATGGCTGGCCACATAAGAGAAGGAAGGAAGGAAATTTGAACATATTTTTAGTAAACTCAAACCCTTACCTTCACCTATAAATACCTTTTCATCCCTTCATTCATCCATCATCCCTCACAACTCATGTCTCTTCTCTCATTAGCATTTTTTCGCATTCTCTTTCCCTTTTCCTTCCCCTTGCATAGCCGCCTATGTCCTTCCCATCCTTTAGCCACAAAAGCTATGAAAAAGCATTCTTTGGCTAGCTACCTTAGGAACTCCTTAGCAAAAGAACCATTGAGTAGAACAGAGGAGCACATCAGTTAGAATAGATCCGAAAGGTTGCTAAATTGAATCAGTCAGAATAGATCCGAAAGGCTACTAAACTGAATATAATTTACTTTTTCCACTTTTTATTTATTTTAATTATGTTTGCTTTGAGTTTATTGTTTTTAACATCAATAATGATATTTTAAATCTTATTTGCTAGAATGATTATGTTAATTCAATAAGATCTATTTTATTCATGATTAACATGTTTAGGCCTCAGTCAATCATGTTTTCAATTAATATCAAGATGTATTTCATTCACACTTGATTGGGTGCACTTAGATTAGTTGAGCGATCCTAACTAGACAACGGCTAGTAGACACATAATAGAAAAGTGCAATACTCAATTTAGATCCTTAAACCCGACTAAGTTGAGGTTCGTAATATCTTTAGTTAGCTCTATTATCTTACATGGTTCTTAGGTTTATGTAATTAAATAGTTGCGAACGTAAATTTTGCTTTGACCTTACATAAAATCTAAGAAACCCTTAGTTAATATGATAGTAAAATGCATATTTAATTAAGTCAAAAAATTCCAAAAGTACTTAATTAGGTTTCCAAACTCATGAAAGATCGAGTTGTCGTGGAAGTATTTCAGAACATTGTTAAGCATGATAAAATAAATTGAATTGATTAATATAATTATCCTAACCCATTTAATGTTGATTGTTTTTGTTGCTAAAACCATTCATTCATACATTTAGGTAAATTACATCTAGATTAAAATTGCATTAGGGATCATTCTTTGCATTCAATTAAATTTAATCATCGCCATCCAAATTTATTGAGCTTTTACATTTTTTAATTATAATTTTGCACTTAATTTATTAAGCTTATACAGTCTCTATGGAGATGATAACTCATTTTTACTTACTTATTATTTGAACGACTACGTACACTTTTGTAAACCACATTACAACTTTCACTTTCCTCTTCACTTGCAAAGCTAATATGCACAGCCCCCGCGGTGGTCTTACGCTTCTTGCGAGTACCACTAACAAAGCAATCAACATCTATTGCCTCGTCAAGTTCGTGAGAAAGGCTATCAGTCCCACTTGATGTAACAGCCTATTTTTTAGTAAAATTGGAACAGTCGTTTCGGGACCACAAATCCGACTCAAAATATACTTTATTTTTATTTTATCATATGGCCCGTAAACTGTTAGGAATGACGTATGAAATTTTGATATGAAAATTTTATCGATTAAGTGTTTAATTACGACAAGGACTAAATCGCATAAAATGTGAAAGTTGAATTCTAGTAGCTATGAGGATCAAATAGCTATGAATTCAAAACTAGAGGTCCTTATATGGTAAATAGACCATTAAGAAAAGTATGTAGATTTTTCTTGGTGACTCATACATGGAATTATAGAAAAAGACAAAGGACTAAATTGGAAATACCAAAATCCTTAATTAATTAAAAGATGAAAAGAAATTATATCATCTTATTTTCATCATCTTCAACCTAAAAACACTTGAAAACCCTAGGAGAGAGAAAAGAAACTTTCAAGGCCTAATTGGGTAAGTTCTCTTGCCTCGTTTTTAGTAATTTTGATATTTTTGAAATTGAGATAGCTTAATCTCTCTATTTGACGGATTAATTTGAAAAGTTCCAAAGTATGAAAATGGGTCATGGATGTATTATGCTAGAAATTAGAAATTTATGGTAGAAAATAAAAGATTATTGATAGATAAACAACTTTTACAAATTGATTTTTGATGAAAACATGATTTAGGGACTAAAATGAAAAGTTATAAAATTTGATGAAAAATTTTGAAATTTTATGATTACATGAGCTGGAACATTTTTAATGGGGCTTTGGTTAGGCTTGGAATAAGGAGTAATTTGTACAAGTTTCATTTTCCGGGCCTAGGGACAAAATCAAAATTTATGGAAAAATTAGGGGCAAAATGGTAATTTTTCCTAGAACGTAAATTGAGTTCATTTAGTTATGAAATGTGTGAAATTGATGTTACATTCATTTATATATATTCAGACAACACTAATTCGAGGTTAGATTAAGGAAAAGAAAAGATTTCGGATTAGTAGACTTTTATGCGAACATGTGTCGAGGTAAGTTCGTGTAACTTAATCAGACTTGTAATTATGTTAATTAGTTGTTGTGTTGCATGT
This sequence comes from Gossypium hirsutum, assembly GCF_007990345.1. Taxonomy (NCBI): domain Eukaryota; kingdom Viridiplantae; phylum Streptophyta; class Magnoliopsida; order Malvales; family Malvaceae; genus Gossypium; species Gossypium hirsutum. The sequence continues at coordinate 44,281,292 of NC_053425.1, read as the reverse complement.
AATTTGATTTATGTTGATGTGCTTTACTTGTATGCTATGATGAAAAATGAAAATAAGCTTGAAATGGTAATAAAAGGGTTAGTCCCGATTGGATGTTGAATTTCGATGACTGTGTGTGCTTTCCCGAAACAAGTAGGGTCCTGCATTTGTTGCGGATGAGATTTAGCTCGGGCGAGTAAACCCAATGACCTTTTCATATAAAGGATTTAGCCCAAATGGGTAATCCTAATATAATACGTCTCGAGTATGCGTTAAGATTAGGGTTTAGCCTGGACTGGTAATCCTGTTAAACGACATGTGACTCAAGAGAGTGTTTCTCGATTAAAATTGTTGAATCGTACACTTCGAGTGTACTACTTGAGCAGTCATTGGAATTCAATGATTCAACGGGCATAAAACTCTTGACATGGCAAAAAAAATTTAAGATGAATTGATAATGACTTGAAAGAATATTGATTGATGAGTTCATCTATGTTACTTGATTTATATGAAGATTTTGGTGACTAAAATGTTTGATTGAATGTATGTGCTTAGGAAAATTTAGTCAAATGGATGGAAACACGATATTGTATGTTTCGATTTAATAATCAAGATTGGTAACTTTAGTTTCTGTTATACGAACTTACTAAGCATGTAATGCTTACTCCTTTTATTTTTCCCCTGTCTTATAGTGCTCGAAAGCTCGTGAATGTTGGAAGATCATTAAAGAATTGTCACACTATCAGCTAGCTATCTTGGGTATATAGTAGAATCATTTCGGTATAATGACATGTATAGGACAACTTGGCCAATGGGACCTGAAATGTTATTTTGTAACCTAGCCATTGGAATGGCTAGTGATGGTTCATTTTGGGTATGATTTAGTAAGCTATTGTGATATATATATACACATGTGTTATGTTAAGTTCATGTGATCAAATGTTGTTAATGCCTAAGTTAAGCTAAGGTGAGTTTGTAACCATGTATGCATGAAATGGTATGCCTTGATGAATGATGGAATTGTCAAATTTGAATGCTTGAAATGGTTGGAATTGGTTGAGTGTTTCATGTGCAGGTTTTTGGGTGGTTTTGGGTAAGAAATGAAGCTAGGAAATGGCTTTATTTTGTCCACATGGGCAGACACACAAGCGTGTGTCTAGACCGTGTATGACACACGGCCTGGTAATACGGGCATATGGTTAGGTCGTGCGTCCCTTACACCTTAATTTTGAGAAATAAAATGCTCAGAATTGGGCACAGGACAGAGACACGGGCGTGTGTCTCAACTGTGTGTTCCACACGGCCCAGAACACGGGTGTGTATCTTGGCCGTGTGAAACCTGTACCTAATTCGAATTAAATTAATTAACCACATGGCCTAGCACACGGCTGTGTGATTTGGCTGTGTAATCTCAATTTGTTCCTAAGTTACAAGTCAGGGAGTTACACAGGGTCAGGACACAGGCGTTGTGACCACACGGCCTACCCACATGGGCGTGTCTCATATTCACACGGACGTATGACCTCTGTATAGTGGAAAATTTTCCAAGTTTTGTAAAAATTTCTAAAGTTCTCAGTTTAGTTCCGAATCACTTCTTAAAGCATGTTTTTGAGCCTCGTAGGCTCGTATTAGGGACTTTATGATTAATTACAAATAGATTTAATTTGGATGCAAATATATAATTCAGAATTGTATGATTGTTTGTGATGTAAATTTTGTAATGCCCCGAAATCCTTTTTCAGCGACAGATACGAATAGGGGTGTTACATTTAATGGTATCAGAGCTACAGTTTAGCCGATTATCGAATTTGATGTAGCAACCACGAGTCTAGCTATACATGCCATTATATAAATTTTGATAGTGTGATGACTCCTGATCACTTTTTTAAAATGTGTTTTTCATATAGTAATGTCATCCAACCGAGCTAAAGCTGAATCTGAGGAAGCTGGAAGAAATGCTTCAGCTTCAGTTCAAAGAGTCGTGTCTGCGTTGGGTAGTGAGGAGGCAAAACAAGTCTTCTTTCAAATAATGAATGAATGGTTTGTACAATACCTGAGAACAAACCCTGTTGTACAACGTCCTTTTCCATCTACTCCCTAACAGATTCTTGAAGTACCACAAGTGCTTAACCTATTAGGATTGGTAAGCCTTCGATAGATAAAATCTGCAAACATTGGGCGGAAGAGTTTAGGGCTACAGTAGATGATGATCCGAAAAGGACTGAGTTCTAGTGTAACACCCCTATAACCCGTATCCGTCGCTGGAGTGGGTTATGAAGAGTTACCAATCCAAAACACTACATTTGTACATTCACATTTACATAAGTTCATTAGCAATTAAATGCATAGCCAAACAAAATCAAAGATCAAAATTCAGACTTATACCGACATTTAAAAGTTACCATATTCACATGGCTTATATACAACAACATCTCAAAATATCATTCACTTAAGTCTATTCTATACATGCTATACGAATTCCAAAACATAATAGTACCAAAACGATAGATAGTGTGACGAGTTGCTGACGATCCCCGAGCAAGTGGCTGGAGTCAACGATCTAAAAACAAAGAAACATAACAAGCGGAGTAAGCTTCCATAAGCTTAGTAAGTTTTAAGCAATGCAAACAATTAAATTCAATTATAAATCGATCAATCAAATTCTGAAGTGACATTTCTTAGGTATATTGCCATTTGCCGAATATATATACAAACATTTAACGTATATGTAGCATATTAACTTCACTTGAATCTGAATTCATATAACATAAGTAAATCAAATGTTTTCACATAACTTCACATTTTGGCCGAATGTATCAAGATCATATACATATAGTCTTAATACTTATTCACATATACATCATATTACATGCTTGGGATTCAATCCCAATCAAGCTCATATAAGTACAAGATACATACCTGGCTAACTTAAGGTATTATACGATTTCAATTGTCGTTTTATCACGAAGTCTCAAAATCTTAGATTTATATCAAATCACCGGCAATTAGCCTGCTAGGTTTAAAACCCAAATTCATCACCAGCACGAAGCCTACTAGACTTTAAGTCTGAACTCATTCACCGGCATTACACCTGCTAGGCTCGAAGCCTGATATTAACTCACCGGCATTATAGCCTGCTAAGCTCAAAGCCCGATATTAACTCACTCACATTATAGCCTGCCAGGCTCGAAGCCTGATATTAACTCACCGACATTATAGCCTACAAGGCTCGAAGCCCGATATTAACTCACTAGCATTATAGCTTGCTAGGCTCGAAGGCCCGAATAGTACTGTACGATAATCAAATCAACAAGTTCCATATAACATAATCATATCAACTAGGTACTAGCATCATTTGAACATATATAATTATACATCTCAAACACTTTTCTTTCATCTTATTTTCACACTTAACATTCGATAGGTTATGCATAACATTTCGCTCACATTCATTTCAAACTTATCATTCGATTATAAAAGCACATTGCATATTTACCAACATGTTATACTTGCCAATAGGCCATATAAGCATGATACAATACATCATTATTTCATCTTTAACATTCGACTAAATTCATACCTTACAAGGAATACCTAATTCACATAATATATCAGATTATAATCGATTGTTATTTACATTTGATTACTTAAAACTTACCTCGGATGTTGTCGAATGATTACAACGGCTATTGATTACTTTCTCATTTCCCCTATCCAACTTTAGTCCTCTAAGCTCTTGAGCTAAATCAAACAAATTTACTTCATGATACATTCGGCCTTGGCATAATCTCATTAAAAATCCCTATTAGCCACTTCACAAATCAATTATATCATCTACTTAATATTTCATAACTTATCATGCTAGCCGAATATTATTTTCAAGTTCTCATTCGGCCATAGCACACATAACAAGTTACCCGATTTTCCCACTTAACATCTAATGCACATATATGCTCATTTGTCTAGCTCAACTTCACCTATCTACCATTACTTATAAAAAGAACATGAAACAACAACCATTTCCTTCAATTCAATTCATGACCGAATGCTCACAACACAACACTTTTCAAAATTTAAACATGGGTTAACTAAGCAATGCTTTGACCATGCTAATTTTGCAAGAATATCAAGAAAATACATGGAACATACCTTTGAATCATGCTAAGTAAATGATCGAATGTGCTTGAGCTTTTTTTTTCCTCTCTTTTTCTCTTAACTTCGGCTATGAAGAACAAAGATGAACAAGCTTTGTCCTTTTCATCATTTTGTTATTTTATTTATCTTTATTTTATAATATAAAGCCATTAAATATTATAATGCTAATTTAAAATGCATATATTGTTTATCATCATCATTATGGCCGGTCACTACAAATTAAAGTGGGAAATTTGACATGCAAGTCCACCTATTTTAAACCATAAAATATTTGGCCACTACAAATTAACCTATCACATTTTCAAAATTTCTCACATAAGTTCTATTTAATAATTTCACATACAAATGACAAAATCAAAGCATGAAATTTTCGCACATGCACTTTCACATATAATAAGCATAGAATATAATATTTAATTATTTTTGTAACTCGGTTTTGTGGTCTCGAAACCACTTTCCGACTAGGGTAAAATTAAGGCTGTCACATCTGGCTTGAAAACACTATCCGAGTTTTTGATGAATTATCCTATACACCTGCCTAGTGCTTGAAATATGCATTATCTCTACTGAAGGATACGGCTTATCATTGGTGGAATACCATAACTTCAGTTGTACCGAGAGAGAATATTACATGGGAATTCTTCCAGACTGAATTCAGAAAGAAATATGTTAGAAAGAGGTTCATGGATTAGAAAAAGAAAGAATTTTTGGAACTCAAGCAGGGAAGCATGACTGTATTCGAATATGAACGGGAATTTGTTCGACTGAGTAAGTATGCCAGAGAATGGGTTTTAACCGAGGCTGAAATGTGTAAACATTTTGAAGAGGGCTTAAATGAAGATATAGGTTATTGATTGGGATTCTTAAGATAAGAGAATTTGTGGCGTTAGCCGACCGAGCACACAAAGCTGAGGAACTGAGTAAAGAAAAGAAACAAGCCGAAAGAGAGGCTCGGGTTTCTGGAAAAAGAGTTATGAGTAAGTCACAATCATTTGCTTCTAAGAAATTAAAGAAGTATTATGATCGTGTGACCACTTCCATGGGATATTCAGGAAGGGAGCAGGGCTCTCAACGATTTAACTCAAGGTCTTCAACTCCATCTGTGACCAATGTGGGTAGTTTCGGTAATCCCAAACCATAATGTAAACATTGTAACAAGTTTCATCATAGGGAATGTCGGTCTAGAAGTGGAGCTTGTTTCAGATGCGGTTTACTAGACCATTTTCTCAGGGATTGTCTCGAAAGAGTTGAAAAAGAGATAGAACCCACTCCAAGGCCAAGCAATCCTATTGCGAGAGGCAGACCACCCAATTACCCCGGTAAAGTTAATGGTAGTCAAGGTACTACCAAGGATGCAGCAGTTAGATTTGACGCACAAGCACCTATGATGTAACACCCCTTACCTGTACCCGAGACCGGGACAAGGTACGAGGCGTTACCAGACATATACTCAGACACTTTTGGAAAATACGGGTTATAAACTTTCATTCTAATTTAAAACCAATCAAGCAACATCATAGTGTCCCTATTATGGGCCTACACGGCCCAAAACATACATTAAAAGAAATTTGGGGCTAAACCAAGAACTATAGAAAATTTTAATAAAATTACTAGGGTTATGCCTCACACGCCCGTGTGCTTAAGGACACGCTCGTGTGTCCCACCCGTGTTGAATTATTTAGATTTGTTTTTCATTTTGAACCTACAGGGGTTTTCACACGGCCAAGCACACACCTGTGTCCCTGGTCCATGTACCTCACACTGCCTAAACACGTTTGTGTCTTCGACTGTGTCTAAAAACCCAGACATTCTGTTTATGACATCATTATTCATTTTGAGGCACATGCCCGTGTGCTAGGCCGTGTCCTCCACACGGTTGAGACACACGGCCGTGTCTCTGCCCGTGTGTTTACTACCATGCAAACTAACCCAAAAATTTTAGGTGTAGGGGACACACGGCCAAGCAACACACCTATGGGAGCTGACCGTGTGTCACACACGGCCTAGACACATGACCGTGTGTCACACACGGCCTAGACACATGCCCGTGTGTCTACCCATGTGGACCTTTTCAGGGCTATTTTCCAAGCCTTTGGTCACCCTCTATCATCCATACACACTTAGAGATTTCAATGGTATGCAACATGGCCTAATTTTACTCTTAAACAACCTTGACATAACTCATTGCATGCTAACCTCATCTCATCGTTTTAGTACATGTTAAATTATCCTTTCTGTGTTAGGGGTTAATATAACACATTTTATACTTAGGCTATATTATAACCATATACCATTGTAAGCTATGTCCACTCTCAAATTATTAGGTTCCATTTCAAGTATCCATTCATGATAAACCTCATCGTCATATCTCATGAAACATTTAAACATAAACATGCATCATTAGTAAGTTTACAACCTACATCAATATAAGCCATATCTCATGGTCATATACAAAAGAATAACTATACCATTTTAGGCCCTTACATTGGCTAGTCAAATGAAACATTTAACAAAATAACCAAAAAACCTTATACATGTCATTAAACAAAATAAAAGTATCTATATACCAAAGCGGGACAAGATGATAGTATGTTGATTCTCCAACCATCTTCCAATCTTCACGAGTCCACGAACTCTGTAAGACAGGGAAATTGGAGGGGGTAAGTATTTATATCCTTAGTAAGTCCGGATAACTGGAAAGCAAACTTACCGGTTAATTAGCATACAACCATATTAAGCAATAATTCTAACAAGCATGAAATAGTTTCCCTATCACATGCACTCAATCATCAAATTAGTCTCATAACAATACATCATGTCATTAGTCTTAGATGAGCTCATCAATTCAATATTACTATTTCAATTTCTCATGTTAGTCCTGTTGAACTTTTTCAAAGATCTCGATGGATAGCTCAATTACCATCAATTCGTACAAGTGGTCATCTCAAATATGCACTCCCGTGAACCTTGCATCTTACGGCGGGATTACCAGTCTAAGCTAAATCCCTCGTAGTAATAACTCGTGTAGCAATGTCGGGATTACCAGTCCTGGCTGAATCCCCTTTAATGAAAATTGCTTTCATAAGCTCGGATCTGAATTGCTAGTCTAGACTAAATTCAGTCCTCAATTAGATTACCCGTCTGGGCTAAATCCTTAATGGACCATATTCTTCGGGAGGCTCAATCACTCAAGGAACACCCGTTCGGGCTAGATCCTTTCTATTTGAAATCATCGGATTACCCGTCCGGGCTAAATCCTTTTTCTGCAACACATGCAAGATCTCATGTCATGTAAGCCATAATTTATCCATCGGATTTCCCCTTTTCTATTTCAACCGGGACATTTATCGTCTTTCTTTTACACAAGCACATTTCATAAATTATCATGCAATGAATATCTAGATTTTCTTACATTCAAGAACATGCATGTTTAAGTATATTTAAGAGTTTACTTCGGGTTATACGAACTTATCTAGTAATTGCTTAGGTTTCGTGTCTTGGTTATTCTAAAACCTATCATTTTCCACGGTCGACCTTCGAAATTAGTTCCTCGGGGTCTATATCAATAAAATTAGATTATTAATACATTACATTATTCGTTTTAGGCCTAAATTCACCCCCGGGCAAAATGATCATTTTTCCCCTAACCTTTCACAATATTTACAATTTAGTCCTAAGGCTCGTATAATGAAATGCATGTAATTCCTTGGCTATCCAAGCCTAGCCGAATGTTATTCACACTCATAGCAGCCCATGTTTTCCCTTCATTCTATATTTTCCTACCCATTTCCACAACTTTTACAATTTAGTCCTTTAAGTCATTTCCATGAAAAACCACTTAGTAAAAGTTGTTTACCATCCCTTAAACTCCCATATCCCTCCATAAATCATCAAAACATAAACATCTCATGCATGGGTAAATTTTTGAACATGAATCCTAGCTTGAAATATGGGTAGAAATAGAGAAAGCATGTTACGAGGATCTCAAAAATACGAAGAGCATTAAAAACGGGGCTAGGGAGCACTTACTATTGAGCTTGAAATGTCGAAAACCCTAGCTATGGAGAGCATGCAAATTTCAGCAACATGGAGAAGATGAATGACATGATTTTGGCTTATTTTTCCCTTTTTATTCTTTAAGTAACCAAATGACCAAAATGCCATTCCTTACTAAACTTCCACAATTTTCCACGCATGCCCATTTTTGTTTAAAAACTTAGAAATTGGGAAAATTACTCTTTAAGGACCTCTAATTAACATTCCAAAGCAATTTTATACAAATTGCTTCTAGAACCCAAGTTTTGCAATTTATTCAATTTGGTCTCTGATTTCAAATTGGACACCTTACACATAGAACTTCTTCATGAAACTTTAACACATGCTCATTTTCATATCCTAGACCTCATAATGATCATGAAATAATTATTTTAACATCGGATTTCTGGTCCCAAAACTACTATTTCGACTAGGCCCTAATTTGGGATGTTACATATGAGGACATATGTTATTCGTGCTAGAGAATATGCTTCTGCGCTGGACATCATTACTGGTACATTTTCTCTACTTGACATTGATATTATTGCATTGATTGATCCTGGTTCCATACATTCATATATATGCACAAACCTAGTGTCTGTTAAAAATTTACCTACTAAATTCGCTGAATTTGTGGTTAAAGTTTCAAACCCCCTGGGCCAGTGTGTTATGGTGGACAAATTTTGTAAGAACAATCTGTTGGTGGTAAAAGGTTATTGTTTTTCGGCTGACTTGATGTTATTGTCATTTGATGAATTTGATGTGATCTTGGGAATGGATTGGTTAACCCGATATGATGTAGTGGTAAACTGTAAATAGAAATATATTATATTGAAAAGTCAGAATGGTGAATTACTTCGTGTTGAATCTGATAAACTGGATGGATTACCTAATGTGATTTCAGCAATATCAGCACAAAAATATGTAAGAAAGGGGTAGATGCTTATCTTGCATATATGATGGATACAAAAGTAATTAAGTCAAAGATTCAATCAATATCAGTAGTATGTGAATTTCGTGATGTATTCCCAGAAGAATTACCTGGTTTACCACCGGATAGAGAAGTGGAGTTCTTTATAAATCTTGTTCTAGGTACAATACCTATATCTATAGCACCGTACAGGATGGCTCCTACTGAGTTGAAAGAGCTGAAGGTACAATTGCAAGAATTGATTGACAGAGGTTTTGCTTGACCTAGTTACTCACCTTGGAGTGCATTGGTTCTATTTGTAAAGAAAAAAATGGATCATTGACACAGTGTATTGATTACAGACAGCTCAACAAAGTTACAATATTGCCTCGTATTGATGACTTTTTTGACCAATTAAAGTATGCCACTGTATTTTCAAAGATTGATCTCCATTCTGGTTACTACCAACTATGGGTGAAAGAATTGGATGTGCCAAAGACAGCTTTTCGAACCAGGTATGGACACTATGAGTTTTTTGTGATGCCATTTGGCTTGACAAATGCACCTGCAGTGTTTATGGACTTGATGAACAGAATTTTTAGCCCGTACTTAGACAGGTTTGTGGTGGTATTTATAGATGATATTTTGGTTTACTCTCGAAATGAAAATGAGCATGCTGAGCATTTGAGAATACTGTTACAAACTCTGCGAGAGAAACAACTGTACACCAAATTCAGTAAATATGAATTTTGGCTAAAGGAAGTTAGCTTCCTTGGGCATGTAGTTTCTGCTAAAGGTGTCAGAGTAGACCCGAATAAAATTTCAGCCATTGTTAACTGAAAGCCACCAAAGAATGTGTCTGAAGTCTGAAGTTTTCTGGGATTAGTTGGTTATTATCGGAGATTTGTAACAAGTTTTCGATGATAGCCTCTCCGATGACCCTGTTGTTGCAAGAAGATGTGAAATTTGAGTGGACTAATAAATGCCAGTAGAGTTTTGATAAATTAAAAGCTTTGTTAACAGAAGCTCCAATGTTAGTTCAGCCAGAATTGGGTAAGGAATTTATAGTTTATAGTGATGCGTAACTACATAGTTTAGGTTGTGTTTTGATGCAAGATGGTAAAGTGGTAGCTTGTGCCTCAGGACAGCTAAAATCACATGAAAAGAACTATCCTACACATGATCTTGAGTTGGCAGCCATAGTGTTTGCATTGAAAATCTGGCGGCATTACTTGTTTGGTGAAAAAAGTCACATATTCACTAATCATAAAAGTCTGAAATATTTGATGTCACAGAAAGATTTGAGTTTGAGATAGCATCGATAGCTAGAATTGCTGAAAGATTATGATCTTATTATTGAGTACCATCCGGGGAAAGCTAATGTACTGGCCGATGCCTTGAGCAGAAAATCCTTATATGCCCTACAAGCAATGAACACTTGATTGTCTCTGTCTGATGATGGTTCGATCATAACTGAGTTAAAAGCTAGACCAATATTTTTACAGCAAATTTTTGAAGCTCAAAAAAATGATAGCAAGTTGCAAGCAAGACGGGTATAGAGTGTATTGACTCCTGATTCAGAATTTCAGATCGGGACTGATAGTTGTTTGTTATTCAAAGGTAGAGTATGTGTACCGAAAGGTTCTGAACTAGTACAGAAGATCTTGAATGAAGCTCATAATGGTAACATGTCTATTCATCCTGGTAGTAATAAAATGTATAACTATCTGAAAAAAAACGTATTGGTGGTCGGGAATGAAACGAGATATTTCTGAGTTTGTATCTAAATGCTTGATATGTCAGCAAGTAAAAGCTAAACATCGATTGCCTTCTGGACTATTATAGTCGGTTACGATACCAGAATAGAAATAGGAAAGAATTACTATGGACTTTGTAACGGGATTACCTCTGTTTCCAAAGAAGAAAGATTCCATTTGGGTAATTGTTGATCGGTTGACAATGTTTGCACACTTTATCTTGGTATATATGGATTTTTCCTTGGATAGATTGGCTGAGTTATATGTTTCAAAGATAGTCAAATTGCATGGAGTGCCTGTCTCTATCATTTCAAATAGAGATCCTCGGTTTACATCTCAATTCTAGAGAAAATTGCAAGAAGCTCTGGGTACTCAGTTACACTTTAGCACTGCATTTCATCCCCAAACAAATGGTCAATCTGAACGGATAATACAGATCTTGGAAGATATGCTTCGGTGTTGTGTACTTGAGTTTGAAGGTAACTAGGAAAGGTATTTGCCTCTAGTTGAATTTGCTTACAATAACAGTCATCAGTCTAGTATTAAAATGGCACTGTATGTAACACCCCAATCCCGTATCCGTCGCCGGAATAGATAAAGGGGCATTACCAGTCTTGAAACTCATATCAGAACAGTAAATTTTTTTTTTTTGACTTTCCACATTGACCAAATGCACAATAATCATAGAACAGTCTTATTGCTTTACTCACATGTGCATCACATAACGACCTTGTGATTTAGTCTAAATCAAACTTAAATATAATCTCAAAATACATACCTGACCAACTTAACGCGTTGAACGTATTTATTACCAATTGTTACTGTGAAGTTATATAATCTTACGCTTTACTTGAATCTTCAGCAAAACCTTTAGTTCGGGGCTTACCTGGACAAAATCTCCACACGTAGTCATCGGGTCTTTAGAGCTTGGATATAGTACGAGCACGAAGCCTACGGACATTAATCAGTGATAATATTCTCGCATAAAGCCTGCGGGGTTTTAACCCGGATATAGTACTGACACAAATGCCCTTCGGGACTTATCACATTTATACACTTTCACATCCATCACGTTGGCCACTCGGCCCTATCACATATATACACTTTCACATTCATCACATCGGCCATTAGGCCTTATCACATATATACACTTTCACATTCATCGCATCGGCTATTAAGCCTTATCACATATATACACTTTCACATTCATCGCATCGGCCATTAGGCCTTATCACATATATACACTTTCACATTCATCACATCGGCTATTAGGCCTTATCACATATATACACTTTCGCATTCATCACATCGGCCATTAGGCCTTATCACATATATACACTTTCACATTCATCACATCGGCTATTAGGCCTTATCACATATATACACTTTCACATTCATCACATCGGCCATTAGGCCTTATCACATATATATACACTTTCACATTCATCACATCGGCTATTAGGCCTTATCACATATATACACTTTCACATTCATCACATCGGCCATTAGGCCTTATCACATATATATACACTTTCACATTCATCACATTGGCCATTCGGCCTTATCACATATATGCACTTTCACATTCATCACATCGGCCATTAGGTCTTATCACATATATACACTTTCACATTTATTCAAATATACTTCACATACCACATATACTATTATGTACAGACTTGGTCTTGGCCGAATCTACATCCATCACTTTCCAATGAATAATTCAATTTTACGCCATACTATCATTTTATATTCGAATACTCATAAACTTACAATATCACGATTTAGAATTCAAGTATGGGTTTAATCAATAGCTTATGAGCAACTAAAACAAGTTTTATCCATGTTTACAACAAAATCACATATTCACTACGAGCTGTTTTCCTGAGCAATGGTCACTAAATTATTTATAACCGGAGCTACAAGACTCCAAATCACTTGCCGTTAATTTTCCCTGAATATAGACTCGTATATCTTTCATCCATAAATTTTTCAGAATTTTAGGTTTGGCCAATCAATACCAGATTTTTCTTAAAGTTTCCCCTGTTTCACTGTTTGACTAATCTGACCAGTCTTCACTACGAATCAAAATTCTCATTGTACAGAATTCAAAGTATGTTCTATTTGATTTCATTTGAAACTAGACTCATTAAGGAGTCTAAGCATATAAATTTTATCTTGTAACCATTTTTGTACAAATTATAGTGATTTTCTTAAAACAGAACAGGGGATTACGGAGTCATTCTGACACCGTCTCACACAACTTTAAATATCTCTTTATAGGAAATTCTTTTGCTTACACGGTCTCTTTTATAAGAAACTAGACTAATTAAGCTTTGATTGTATATTTTATTCAGCCTATAATTCCACACCAAACATTTATAGTGATTTTCTAAAATCACGTTACTGCGGCTGTCCTGAGCAAATTATTACAATTTGCTCTTAAATTTCCAAGTCCAAACACTTAGGAACTTACCATTTGAGTTTAAGACATATCATGGCCACATCATATCTTATTAAATCAACTCATTATATCCTATTATAGTTGAATTTACTCAACATTTAGTCACTTAAAACTTACCTCGGATGTAGTCGAACGATTTCGGCGGCTATTCGATCACTTTTTCCCTTCCCTTATCCAACTTTGGTCCTCTAAGCTCTTGAGCTAATTCAAACAAATTTAACTTATTAAAGTCTCATTATGCTAGCTTATGGCCGAATATGACAAGGAGTTTGATAGGTCATATGGCCACCTATAGCTCAAACACAAAATGGTCATACGCATTTTTAATCACATTGAGCAATTTAATACAATTAATCTAACATTTCCTCATGTGCACCTTTATGACCGAATACATGCAACACCAAGCTATCTATTCATTCATGTATGCATCTTATTTAAGCATGTATATCCACAATTGAATTCATCATATAAATATCTATGATTTCACTCAAATAATCTCATTACAACACACGGTGCTCCAACCATTATTTAAATTCAAAGCTCGGCTAGTACATAACACCATGATTTTGTCCTAATTTGGAGAGCCAATAATTTAAGTATTACAGCAGCATATTAATTAGCTAAGTACCATAAATTTGTCCTAATTTGGACAGCCAATAATTTACAGCATTACAGCAGCAAATTAATTAGTAATAAACTATCTTAAGTTCAATTTTAACTCCCTCATGCAGCAACCAGACAGCATTCAAGTTAACTTCCAACATTCGGTCAAAGCATTTAAATAAAAGAATATGCATGCTAAATTTCCAGCATTTGGACAACATTTCAACTTGAAATTTTCCAGCCTTTCGCCTTCAATATTTCGAATATTCAAAAGCAAAAAAGAAGAGTACAACTAATCAATTAAAATTTTTGAACATAATTCAAGGTATATGTTCAACTAAATATTCATGTTAACTCATAATCAATAAGATATTAAGTAGAAAATAAAAACATTATTAGCATGCATGCTATCTACATACAACAACCATTCGACTTCCATCTATTATCAACCCTTAATACACAAAACATCGAAACCAACATCAAAGAAATATAAACATCCATGACCAAATGTCATCTTCATCCATTTACAAAAATTTTGCCATGAGCTGACTTCTATACTTGATGACCACTCCAAATATACAAGGATTTTCAATGAAAGAGCATTAAACATACCTTAATCTATACATTCACCATAGCCGAATGCCCTAGCTTCATTTCCATTTTCTTTTCTTTATGGTTTTCGGCAAAAATGCAAGAAAGGATGGATGTAACTTTGTTTTTATCACCATATTCTATTATATTTCATTTTAATAAGCCAATTACTAAATTAATCTTTGTAATTTAATATCAAAACCTTTTAAATGGTGGTCCATTACCGTCCACTTACCTATGTAGTGGCCAAATATCATTTAATAATTATATTTCTTCTTTCTTTCTCAACATTTGGCAAGCACAAGGCAAGGATGTATGGCTTCCCCTTATTTTATTTTAAAGTTTAAACCATTAACTATTATAATATAATATATAATGCATATATGGCTATTCAACCATCATCATGGCCGGCCACTTACATAAAAATGGGGAATTTGAAATGCAAATCCCCATATTTTAAGCCATGCAATATTTGACCACTACACTTCAACCTACCACAATTTTAATATTTTTCACATAAGTCCTTTTTAACTAAATTCACATAAAATAATCAAATTAATGCATGAAACTTTCACACATGCATTTACTCACATTATAAACACGGAATATATCTTTTAATTTCTTATAGGACTCGGTTTCATGGTCCCGAAACCACTTTCCGACTAGGGTCAGTTTAGGGCTGTCACACTGTATGAAGCCTTGTATGGTTGCAAATGTAGAACTCCATTATACTAGATAGAACTCAATGAGAAAAAGTTACACGGAGTTGACTTGGTCCGAGAGACCGAAGAAAAAGTGAAAGTAATTTAAGATAGCCTGAAAGCAGCCTCTAATCGACAAAAGTCTTATGCTAATTTGAAGAGAAATGAAATAGAATTTTAGGTTTGTGACAAGGTATTCTTGAAAGTGTCGCCTTGGAAAAAAGTACTCTAGTTTGGTCATAAAGGGAAATTGAGTCCACCGTTCATTGGACCCTATGAGATTATAGAAAGAATTGGACCAGTTGCATATCGGTTAGCTCTACCGCCAGAACTTGAATGGATTCATAATGCTTTTCATGTATCTATGTTACAGCAATATCGATCTGATCATTCGCATGTTATCTCTCTTATAGAAATAAAGATCCAGCCTGATATGACATATGGTGAGGAACCAATCAAAATCTTAGCTCGGGAAACAAAAGAGTTAATAAATAAAAATGTAGCTTTGGTAAAAGTTCTTTGGTAATTATGGTATAGAGGAAGCTACTTGGGAACCAGAGGATACTATGAGGATGCAATACCCGAATCTTTTTACTGGTAAGATTTTCGAGAACGAAAATCCCTAAATGGGGGAGAGTTGTAACAGCTCATTTTTTAGTGAAATTGGAATGATGGTTTTGGGACCACAAATCTGGCCCAAAATATTTTTATTTTTATTTTATCATATGGCCTTTAAAATGTTAGGAATGACATATGAAAATTTTGATATGAAAATTTTATCGATTAAGTGTTTAATTACAAGAATGACTAAATCGCATAAAATGCGAAAGTTAAATTCTAGTAGCTATGAGGATCAAATAGCTATGAAATTCAAAACTAGAGGTCCTTATATGGTAAATAGATCATTAAGAAAAGTATGTAGATTTTTCTTGGTGACTCATCCATGGAATTATAAAAAAAGACAAGGGACTAAATTGGAAATACCAAAATACTTAATTAATTAAAAGATGAAAAGAAATTATATCATCTTATTTTCATCATCTTCAACCTAAAAACACATGGAAACCCTAGAAGAGAGAAAAGAAACTTTCAAGGCCTAATTGGGTAAGTTCTTTTGTCCCATTTTTAGTAATTTTGGTATTTTTGAAACCAGGATAACTTAATCTCTCTATTTGAGGGATTAATTTGAAAAGTTATCAAAGTATGAAAATGGGTCATGGATGTATTATTCTGAAATTAGAAATTTATGGTAGAAAATGAAAGATTATTGATAGATAAACAACTTTTACAAAGTGATTTTTGATGAAAACATGATTTAGGGACTACAATGAAAGTTGTAAAATTTGATGAAAAATTCTAAAATTTTATGAATACATGTGCTGGAAAATTTGTAATGGGGCTTTGGTTAGGCTTGGAATAGGGAGTAATTTCTACAAGTTTCATTTTCTGAGCCTAGGGACAAAATTAGAATTTATGGAAAATTTAGGGGCAAAATGGTAATTTTCTTAGAACGTAAATTGAGTCCATTTAGTTATGAAATGTGTGAAATTGATGTTAAATTCATTTATATATATATCTGGACAACACTAATTCGAGGTTAGATTGAGGAAAAGAAAAGATTTCAGATTAGTAGACTTTTACACAAACAAGTGTCGAGGTAAGTTCGTGTAACTTAATCGGACATGTAATTATGTTAATTAATTGATATGTTGCATGTAATGTGATTTATGTTGATGTTCTTTACTTGTATGCTGTGATGAAAAATGAAAATAAGCTTGAAATGGTGATAAAGGGGTTAGTCCCGATTGGATGTTGAATTCTAATGATTGTATGCGCTTTCATGAAACAAGTAGGGTCCTGCATTTGTTGCGGACGGGATTCAGCTCATACGAGTAATCCCAATGACCTTGTTATATAAAGGATTTAGCCCGGATGGGTAATCCTAATATAAGACCTCTCAAATATGCGTTAAGATTAGGGTTTAGCCTAGACTGGTAATTCTAATTGAGCCTTTGAGAATACATTATATAAAGGATTTAGCCTGAACTGGTAATCTTGTTAAATGATATGAGACTCGAGAGAGTGTTTCTTGGTTAAGGGCTCTAAGGGGTATCTCTGAATAAGAAATTGATGAATTGTTGAATCATACACTTTGAGTGTATTACTTTCAACAGACATAAAACTCTTGACATGGCACAAGAACTTTGAGATGAATTAATAATGACTTGAAAAAATATTAATTGATGAGCTCATCTATGTTACTTTATTTATATGAAGATTTTGGTGACTAACATGTTTGATTGAATGTATGTGCTTAGGCAAATTTAGTCAAATGGATGGAAACACGATATTGTATGTTTAGATTTAATAATCAAGATTGGTAACTTTAATTTCCGTTATACAAACTTACTAAGCATATAATGCTTACTCTTTTTATTTTTCCCCTGTCTTGTAGTGCTTGAAGCTCGTGAAGGTTGGAAGATCGTTGGAGCATCGTCACACTATCAGCTAGCTATCTTAGGTATATATAGTAGAATCATTTTGGTATAATGGCATGTATAGGACAACTTGGCCAATGGTGGCTTAAAATGTTATTTTGTAACCTAGCTATTGGAATGGCTAGTGATGGTTCATTTTGGGTATGATTTAGTAAGCTATTGTGATATATATACACATGTGTTATGTTAAGTTCATGTGATCAAATGTTGTTAATGCCTAAGTTAATCTAAGGTGAGTTTATAACCATGTATGCATGAAATGGTATGCCTTGATGAATGATGGAATTGCCTAATTTGAATGCTTGAAATGGTGGAATTGGTTGAGTGTTTCATGTGCAGGTTTTTGGGTGTTTTTGGGTGAGAAATGAAGTTAGGAAATGGCTTTATTTTGTCCACACGGGCAGACACACGAGTGTGTGTCTAGACTGTATGTGACACACGGCCTAGTAACATAGGCATGTGGTTAGGCCATGTGTCCCCTGTACCTTAATTTTGAGAAACAGAATGCTCAAAATTGAGCACATAGGCTAAAACCCTCCAAGCTATCCCCGGTGGTCTCATACAGTCGATGTGACCCCTCTGAAAAGAAGAACTCATACTCGAAATTAGAAAGTTTTATTCCCCATACCGGCAGGACCCATTTCAGTTCCTCTCGTTTAGTGGTACACATGTAAGATTTCTCTGTCACTAGAACTGGAAACGACCAGCGGACTGGGAAAATGCAACTACCAACTCCTTTCATCCTCACCTTGTTATAATAAAAGAATGAAACATAAATTTTAAAAGAAAAAGCAAAGTTTCTTAAAACTATATCTGTTTTGATTGCAGAAAACGCTAAGAATAAAGGATTTAGGATTCAGAAAGATATCCTTTTAAAGAAGAAATTCCCTTCTCGCCTCTTAGATGATTCGAATGATCAAGGGAAATCAACGACCCAGATGCGAATAGACGAAAATGGTTCAATTTTCAACGGTTAGATACGCACACGCAAAAATCACTCACGTACATGGCAAAGCGATCATTATACACCACAGTCCGTAGCGTACCCAGCAAGCTGCATTTAGTCCTGATGTAATAGACCTAAAGAGCGCCACTTTATGACACCACTTACGCCCACTTAGTGGGGGAGTAGATTGTTATACGTCAATAACTTCAAACCCGAGTCCTAGAAAGGATCTGAGTCTCCAACCCACGACTCAACCATGAGAAGACAACAAGGCGAACCAGCTCGTAAGGCAAGGCTACAGATCCAGCTCGTGGGAACCTTGTGCGAGCTCACAAGGCAAGGTAGTAGGACTAGCCCGCGAATCCAGCTCACAAGGCAAAGTTACAGGCCCAGCTCGTAGGAACCTAAGGAAGATCGCAATCTCACTTCGTATACACCCAAGGAACTCACTGAAAGGGCCACGTACTCCACAGGCCATCCAGACACATGTCTAGTAAGTACGGAGCCCGCCCAGAGCGCTAGTTCCAAGAGCAAAAAAGACCGCGTGCTTCGTAGACACGTGCCCAGCAGACCTGGAGTTCGCATAGAATGTCAGTACTGAGGGCAATGGAGTTAAGATAAAATAGTGGGACTCTATCATGGGTTGTAATAATATCTATAACAACATATATAAATACTCGAATATTCATATTAATAAGACACAAAAAAAAGAATATTACTCAACAAAAATAAAATAAAAGATTGAAGATTTTAAATTTTAAATTTTAATAAAAAACCAATTAAACAACTCATTTCATATGCTGGATTTAAAGTTACATTGATGGATATCTCCATATATTTGGAAGAAATTAAGTTAGAAAAAAATGATGGGATGTGAAGGCAAGGGAGTTAGATAACAAAGAACAAACACACAAAAACAATACTAGAAAAATCCAAAATATAGAAGTGGACAATCCATAACAATTTTATTCATTTATAATACATAAATTTATACAGTACTAAACAGTATATACAAATTTATTCTTTTTTTTGGGGGGGGGAAGATCTGTCAATTACAAATTTATTCTTCTTTTTTTTGGGAAAGATCTATCAATTACTTTCTAACTAAATCTAGAAGTTAATATTTGTACAATTCATCTACTTTTTAAGTGATAGGGAAGGTATTTTTTTATTATATCTATTGTATACAATAGTGATTTATTAATGTAGAAATAAAATAATTTTACTTACTTTTATAACTTTTTATACCATTAGTCTCTTATTTAACTGTTAAATTTATTAATATAATTAAATTTATCATGCACGAAAATTTTTGAATCCAACCACTATCTCCATAATTTTAACTAAAAATATCATCTATATATATATTGATGAAATATTTTTGCATCGAATAAATATGATAGTCGAATTATTGAATATCAATCGTACAAAAATTATTAAAGTGAGTAAAACTACATTAGTTTTAACTAGATACCTCCTCATACATGCATATATATAACACTTATTTTAAGTGTTTTACGGATGTGGTACCTAGTTGAGTAGTACTGGTCAATCAGACACTAACTAAGTTATGAAATTATTAAAATATCTATCATATACAGATTAAATTATATTTTTATTATTGTAACTATGGTATCAATTGATTTTTATGTGAAGTTTTAATAAATATATTTGTTACATAACCTTTATGAGTAGCATCTAACAAAGTTTTAACTTCTTTAACATACACCAATTATTTGAATATGTCTGATCTTATCTTCACCATCTTGAAACAATAATCACTCAAAATGATAAGTGTAAGGAAAAAGCTAACCAAATATTTCGTGATGAAGAATGAAAACAAAAATGTTCCCTTGATTTCTTGGCAACCATAATTTGTTCTCCTGAAGTTGTAGTTCTATTTGATAAAGAGATGAGGGAGAGAATAGAAGCAAAAATGAAAAAGACAGAAAGGGTTGTGACTTGTGATGGGTAAGTAGGGCATTGCATGAAAAGTAATGGTCATGAGCTCACCACACGCAGCAGCCATATGGTGGGCTCACACAACGTGCAGTGTACTGTTGGGGAAATAAAATATTATGGACACCCTTCGTTCATTTCTAAATGCCTTCAAAAAAGTTAAAATCCCATCACTTCATAGATTCTGGCCGAAAGTGAATTAAGAAAAATAATTCCTAATTACATTTATGAGTTCTTTTGATGGGATTTTTAATGAAGACTTATTCAGTCAAAGTTTAAATATTTTGTTAAGTTTTGAATTCGGATTTTCTGGATAGAGAAAATAATACTAATTTAATTAAGGTTTAATATGATTATTAAATATTGAAACAAAAAATAGGATTAAAAAATGGGAAGAAAGATGCTTTGATCAGTTGGTGATGCTATAATCAGCAGAATATGTAGAAAGTTGCGTGAGGTCTCCATCTTTGTACATTTTAAAAAGCAATGGTCCTGGACTGAGTGGGAACAACCAAGCATTTTGGGCATATTTTTGTTAGTGCCAGATGCCAATACATTTCAACGATACCAACAATATGTTGTATATTTGGGGATATGAAAGAAGTTAGAAATCTTTTTGACGGAGGGTCAAAATTAAGTTATATAGTTTTGTAAAAGTTAAAATTTAATTTTATTATTTTAATAGTTTTTATCTTTATAATTTTTAAAGATTAAAATATATTTTTATAATTTAAAACTTAAAATTATATAAAATTAAAAAAATTAAAAATTAAAAATTACATTTTACATTTTTGGAGGTGGGGCTTTGCGAAAACCCCTTCAGCCTCTCCTGTTTGGGATCTGTCATTTATTTATTAATAATTAGGGTAAGAGGAGTTAATTATAAGATACACTATTTTTGGGTTTTTTTTTTACAGAAGTAAAAATTAGTTGATATAAAGGTAAAAAGTTTGGAATCGATCTAGGATGGTCTTGTATGCAGTAAATTTGATTCCGCTTCAGTTTTGTTTTATTTAAATTACTACCTATTAATCAAAAAATTATTTGATTTAAATCTAAAAATATTAAAATTTTCAATACTCAATGAATAATGAATTCAAATTTTTAAACATAAACGAAATAAAAAGGAATTAAACAAAGAAAATAAAAAAAATTTGTACCATAACTTGACCTACCTAACTCATGAATAAATCTAAATTGGAGTATAAAAAATTAAAAAAAATAGTAAAATACATATAGAAGATAAAAAATTGATGTTTAGAATATTGCAAATAGACAATTTTAAGACGTAAGATTTAATGTTACGTAAAATTCTAAAACAAAATCAACTAAAATGAAAGAAATGTGGAAATATATTTATTGTAATAATTTTTGGCTTTTGTAAAAGTGAAAATAGATTTTTTGGAAAAAGCTTTACTTTTAACATTTTTCGACTTAATTTAAATAGATTTAAAAACACTCTAACATACATTGTATTCTATAAGTTGATATAAGAGAATGTGGAGTCCATTTCTAGGCCCCAATATACTCCATTATGGGGTTAAGAGTCAAAGGCCTTGGCTCGATCCTTCCATTAAAATCAACACTGCTACTTTATAAGCCCAGCGCGTAACCTATTATGGTTCAATAATCAAGTGACATTTTTAAAAAAATGGGTTTAGGCTTATGAAATCTATATACATGAGTTTCAATGTGTTCATAATTTGTTTCTTTTGAAAATCATATTTGAAATTTTCAAAATTAATCAAATTGTTTCAATCATTTTGATGGAAATGTCTCAAGGTGATGAGGAATTTATAAATACAAGTGTACATCTCTCTCAAGTGATATGGTGAAGAGTGAGATTATTTTTATGGTATCTAATGAGGATCAAATTTTAAGATGTTAAGTATGAATATTTGTTTATGGAATTAAATAAATTAGGAACGAAGCTGTTATATATCCAATTGGGCCTCTCATTGAGCACTCATCCCTCCTATAAATACCTTAAGATATTATTTAGTAGGGGGACTCCTCTTTACTTAAATTCCTGATACGTTAAGCATTATCCTGAGTCTCTCTACCAGTCCAGCTCTCAGTCCTAGAATAGATGAGCCAACCTTCCTCATCTCCACCCCCTCTTCCCCCCTCTCCATCTTCGTTGATATAGTGTATTAGCAATTTGTGCGGTGAGCGTAGACCAAACCCACCAAAATAATCATTACTTTCCTCCAACAACCACTGTAAATCCAATCACAACTCTTCCTCATCTGCCCCCCAAAAAGAACGGATTATCTAATCGAGGACTATTTTTGTGGGCTTTAAGTGATTGCTTATTTTTGGTAAGCTTTCGACTTTATTTTAGTTTATGAAGAGAAACATAATGATAGAGGCATGATATTCTAAATTTTGTTTTTGCTTCTTTAAATACAAATATTCAATTTTTAGTGTTTGGATCCATAAATCATGTGTAAAAGAAATTTGTATAGTATGCAATTTTTTGAACTAACATTCTATCTTAATAAATAATAACATCAAAATATTCTTATTATATATATATGTGACATTCATATTGTCCAACACCCACATCACATTAACAATTGAATAATACTCTTCAGTAGAATCAATAAAACCATAATTATGAGAGGAGTTTGGGAGCCTCTTGTAGTTTACCAAAACTATCCATTCAAACCCAAACTCTAGAATTTAAAAACTCTACACAATAGCTTAGTAATGTCCATCCTAACTCGGACATGGATATATCCTCCCCAACCCTCTTTTTCTATCCTTCTAGTCAATAGCCAGAACCTCAACTATAGACCCCCAAGTTGAAGGGCTAGGCTCGATTCATCCAAGTAAGAGGAACATTTAGAACCGCACCCAAAAAAATACCTTAGACAAATCATAGTTGGCATGAGGGCAACCATCAATACACTCCGCCAATCGCAAAATAGAGATTTATTGAAGCTCTACCGACCTGGCTCAAAGATTTTCCTCCTATCTTCAATAGAACCAAACTTGATCAATACTAATGTGGAAGGCAAAGAAGAAAATTGTACCTTTGTTGTAGTATACCATACATTCTGAAAGACTCGAAAGAAGGCTTCCTTATTGAAGCAACTTTCAGAAACCAAAGTACCTACCACCCAAGCCTCTAGGCCAGTATGTATCAAATCCTCTTTGTCTGTTATCGACAACCCCTGCCCTTTTTCTTCAGTGAATTTCATCTTCTTCAAAAGAGCATTAATCTCGATAATTGTAAATGCAAGATAAACTAAAGAGAAACTCAAACTCAGAATTCACAAGAAAGCAGATACGTTAATTTGTACGAATGGAGAAGAATTTGACAACAAAACTTCTAATTTGCCAAAAACACTTATTGCACCTGTTTGGACAAACCCTAAATCTACACTCAGCTTTGGCCCAATCGTGCTCCCAGTTAAGCTCGCAATAGTGTAGGCTCTTTCGACCCCTTACTCCCTAATTTCGAATAAGAGTCTAAAAAAAGAATGGACTTTTGTGAAACAAGAACCAACATGAAACCCTGTCGACCACCGCACGTTGGTGTGACAACAATGACCGCTTGACTAATGTTGCCAACACCTTATACTGCCTCGCCGTCGTGAAATATGGCTAAAAATAGCCTTTATCTGCACTAATATACTTCAAATTTTATGTTTTTAAAACTATTTATTTAACTTTTTATGACTCTAATATACCTATTTATATCTATATGACATATTTTTATTTGTTTATTTTTAATATAATAATTAAATTTTAAATAGTAAAATTTCAAAAGAAACATAAATTTATCTAAAAACAATTATTTATCAAAAAAAATATAATTACTATTTTAAATTGATAAACTTTTTTACCAACATATAAAGTTAACTTTTTTATTTTTATTTTTTACCAACAAATTAAAGTTCACACTTTTTTTATATTACTTAATCCAAAAAGAAAAAATTATTTTTTAAAGTTAAATTCATTAATTCACTCAATTAACTTAATTATACAATTCATTAAAAATTAAAATTACATTTTTTATATTATTTAATAATAAAAAAACAAAGTTAACATTTTTAAAATGAACAAAAATTTAAAAAATCAGCAGGAAAGCAATCGGCAGAAACATCCAACTCCAGGCCAGGATCTGAAATCGTTGTCAACCTCCATCTTTCTCACTTGTCACCCTTCCCAAAATCCCCAGCCTTTTCAACTTCCCACTCTTTCTTTCAACTCTCGGAACCAACAAAGAGGAAAGGCGGGCGCCATACTCCTCACTCATCTGCTAATGTTTGCGGCTGCAACCACCCAACCATGATCTGCCTTTACCTTTCTCAACCCTATTCCGCTTCTTTATTTTCTTTAAACCCTTCACTCATACCCTCTTCAATACCCAAATTTAAACCTGCTTTTCATTGCTTTCCTAAAATCCACAAAAAGGTGAATTTTTTTTCTTTTTTTTATATTCTCTAGTTATTTTCTTTTTCTTTTTTTTTTTTGGTTGTTGATTATGGATTTTTACAGAAGAAGAAGATTAATAGAGGAATATGCAGAGCGGAGTTTTCACCGGATGCTCCCCTTGCGGCTGCAATCGGCGCCTGTATGCTGAGTTCACTACTTCTTCCTGCCGCCGATACAGGGGAAGTAGATGGTGGTAGTTCGATTATTGATGCAGGGGATACGAGGTTTGCGGCTATGGGAATTATTAGTTTTATCCCTTACTTCAATTGGCTGGTTAGACATTGAAATTCTCACTTTTTTTTTTTTTTGAAGAGGGAAGTGGGGTTTCGTTTTAAATTGCTAACTTTTCTTTTTGGTCTATGATTTGATAGAGCTGGGTTTTTGCTTGGCTTGATTCTGGAAAGCGGCGCTACGCCGTGTATTCTGTTGTATACTTGGTTCCTTACCTCAGGTATCACTTTTACGGAGTACCACATTGGAATGAATATCCAAATTATTCTATCTTTAAAATGCTTATCTTGCTTTAGTTTGAGAGCTGCAATGATGTCAAACCTTGGGTCTAATGGAGGCAGTGCAAAGTCCATTGACTTCAACGTTTCATCTACATAAACTTAGACTTTGTTAGAAATGATTTTGGGTGCGATAATAATAGCATTGAGCTGAAATATGTAAGTGCAAGGGTCTACGTTGGGACTTGGTAGTCTCCTTTTATCTTCATGAAATGAGATAAGAGGTTAGGATTGTTTCCGAGTCCCTTTCCCAGGAGCGACTGCCTTGCCTTTCTCGGGAACTTATCTGGGTGATGATTGTTATGGTTTAATCATGTTTTGACAGTAAAATCATGTTCATCAGTCTTTGTCTACCTCTGCAAAGGACAATGAACTGGAATGCTTGTAAGTTGTTACCGGATTACTTGTTATGCCTCTTTCTGTGAGTTTCAAGTTTTAATTTCTAAACTCAAACAAGGCAATCTAACTTCTTTTTATCTGTTCATACAAAGTTATAAGTTATAACCTTTTTCAAGCTTTGAGAACAATTATTTTTGTTTTGTTTAATCAGTGCATGCCTCCTCTTAATGGTTTTATTTAGGTGCTTGTTGGTATTGCTTCGAGCTTTAGCTTATTTAAGAACCCATTTTTGTTATATTCATAATGACAACCATCCTTGATTATAACGTGAGATCTTCCTTTAAACCATTAGTCTATGTCAACTAGATATGCTGCTAACATTGTATTTGTGAGGCAAAATGAGATCGTAAACTGAAACAATGACGTACTTTTGTGCTTTCCTCAATTTGATTATGCAGTTCTTTTTTTCACTGATTTAACAGGTCAAATTTCTCTCTTTCCCCAGAAGATAGCTGGCTTCCTATTGCTAGCATACTATTTTGCATTGTTCATGTTCAGGTACAAAATTTATAAAGATCATTACATGGTGATGTTATAAATATGTCATGGTATCTCTTAACTTCTGCATTAAAGTCTTGTCCAATGATGGCTTTTTTATATCAATGATTTGTGCTTCTGTTATGTAATATGGAGCCTCTAAACATATCTGTTGTTTTAGTGTTGATTGGTTATGACTAACTACGCTACTTTTGAGTATATACTGAAAGTTGGGCATAAATGTATAGCATTGTTACTTACATTGCTCACGGTTGCAGCTGGAAGCAAGCATAAGAAATGGCGATCTTCAAGGCTTTCAAATTTTTAGTGAGGCTGCTAAGCATCTTTCATCAAGGAGTAGAGAGGAAGATGAACATTTCAAAGGGTATAATGAACCCAAGGTATCAGGGACTTAAACCGTTTGAGAATTGTTTTGACCCGTTTGAATTTCTGCTTTTATATCTGATACCAGTTTTGTACTTAATGTCACGTAAAGAAAGGAGAACATAGGAATCAGCCTGATGCTGAAGAACATTCAAGAAATGAGATCCCGCATTGGGGAATTCCGAAAAGGCCCTCACAACATCATGAACAGCTGAATGATTTGGAGGATGATGGAAAAAGTGAACACTAGAATGATAGGCATCATAACTCAACTTGATCGTAGTAGTTGGATCTGCATGAAATGCTATGCTGATGGTATAAAAGAGCATGCAAAACATGAATATAGAAAAGAGGCAAAGATTGGTGCAGACAGAAAAGGAGGAAGGAGGGTTAACATGGTTGATACCTGGATGTGGAACTAAAAGAAGCTCATTACTACTTTAATATTTCTTTTGAACTCTTTTTATTTAAATGTAATTTACTTAAATATTTCCATGGTTTATCATTCCAAATAATGTGTTAAATGTTTAGGAGAAAAAATTCCAAATTATGTATTGAAATTGGAAAAGTTGGCAAATGGGGGAAATGGAAGCTAAATGCATGTTGGGAAATGGGAAATACAAGAGGATGGTTATATCAGAAGTTATTACGGAGGCATACATTTACGCATGCAATTACAGGCTGTTACTCAATGTTATTAAGGTAAGCTTACATTTTTTTTTCAAATAAAATTTCGATTACCAAACTGAAAATAAAATTAAACTGAAAAGAACACAAGGACTAACGAACCTAAGTCCAAACCCATAAAGATCTAGGTGTTCACATACCATAGCCGTCGATCGCCAACTGGAGGGGAGAGAGAGGAAGCACTCAAGGATCAGATATTGAGAATAATCGCACCATTAGTTTACGTGCCACCCACGATGAAAACCATACCACCACCAAGGTTGCAAAAGATAGTGCCAAAGCCACCTCGGACACCAATAGAGGAAGAGCCAAACCATCATTGTTCAACCACCAAAAGTTCGGGTTTAGTGTGTTGCCTCTAGGGATCCATCTTCGCCCATCCAACGGAAGGCTAGGGTAGCGATGGGCACTTGCTCTAACATGCTGGAAGCCTTGACGAAGAATAAAGGAACCTAGAAAAAAAAAAGAACCCTAAGCAATAATAGTGCAAAAAAACTTAGCAAAAGTGTGGCTAAGATCCACAAGACAAATAGTTGGAGTCACGGGAACCCTTGCAACCGCTATTTGACAGCTGAAGGTTAGAGAAGAAGAGACGGTGGATTAGCCCCAATATTATTCAACCGTAAGGCATGGTAAAAGATGATGGGAAAAGGAGAGAGAAGCAATTGAAAAGAGGAATGAGCAGGGACTAGCCTGGTGGTCGGCCGTACAACTGACATAAGGGAAAGTGTTAAAGTTGACCTCCATACAGCTCATGCAAATTCATGCACATAAGTCTTCCGGATGAAATACGTGCAACTGAAGATGTAAATGCTACTGTTTCCATTTTAGTTTCATTTAGTTACTTTTTAACAATGTCTTGTAATTTAGTTCTTTTTGAATTATGTTTTGGATGACAATTGATGTAACTTGATGGTAATAGAGCTGGTTACCAGCTTTGTTCAAGTGTACAAGTTAGCATCACCTAGTTCCAATGTATTAAGTGGAGTTAGGTAGTGTTTAGGTGATGAATTTATTGATTTTGACCAGCCAATGTCTGGTATATGTAATGGCTTTAAGCCAAAGTTTCTTTTTGAATGAAATCATCAGATTTTCCTTCCATATGCTTTATTTTTTCTTTACTTTCTAAATTCTGTTTCTATTCTTACTTAAAGCTCAAAGCTTTGAAACAAGCATTTTTTTTCTTCATTCTTCATCCGGATACATTACATTACTATTAAAGTCCAGATTGAAGTTCATACTTTATCTGGATAAAGTGTGTCTAACACCAATAATTGGTATCAAGAGCTCATTTCTTAATGGACCTGTCCTTGCATACTTTCAAAACAATGGCTTCATCAAGCTTCTCACCAGCTGCACCTCCAGTCTTCAGTGGAGAAGGATACCACATTTGGGTGGTTAAGATGAAGACCTATCTCCAAGCATTTGATCTATGGGAGGTGGTCAACTTAGATATTGAACCAGCAGCATTGAGAGCAAATCCAACAGTTGCATAGATCAGGCAACATGCTGATGAAAGGACTAAGAGGCACAAAGCTGTGTCCTGTATTCAGAACTGTGTCTCAAGTGTGATCTTCACAAGGATCATGGCCTGTGAGACACTAAAGCAAGCCTGGGACAAATTGAAGGAGGAGTTCCAAGGTACTGAAAGAACAAGACAACAATAGCTTCTAAACTTGAGAAGGGACTTTGAGAACTTGAAGATGAAGGAAGAAGAAACTGTCAAGCAGTATTCAGACAGAATAATGGTTGTGGTTAACAGCATAAGGCTCCTTGGAGAGCAGTTTAATGAAGCAAGAATGGTGGAGAAGGTGCTCTCTACCTTACCTGAAAGGTATGAGGCAAAAATATCCTCTTTAGAGGACTCAAGAGACTTGACCAGCATCACTTTAACTGAGCTGATCAATGCTCTCTATGCACAAGAACAAAGAAGGGCCAGCAGACAGGAGAAGCACCAGGAGGGTGCCTTCCAAGCTAAAACAAATACTGGCTCAAGCACTACTGCCTATAAAGGAAAGAAGACTTGGAAGGATAAACCTAAGTCAGATGCTCCAAGAAAATGGGAAAGACGTTGCAGGCATTGCAAGAGGCCTGGTCATCCAGAAGCCAAATGCTGGATTAGGCCAGATGTGCAGTGCCAACACTACAAATGAATATCTGATAGGGTTCCAAATGGTTCAACAGTGAAAGTTATGATTTCAAGTTATCGAGGAAAGTATAATTTTGTTGTGAGTGGTACAGGTACCTGTCTAGTATATATAGAATAGAAGCACATTTTAAAATATACGATGTGTACTAAATATTGATGAGTAAGTCTTGCTTATGCCCAATTGTATATTATGAGCTTGTTGATGAATGGTAAAGTTATGTTGTATATTCATTTATGTACAACTTACTAAGCTTTATGCTTACTTCCTCTCATTTTCCATTTTCTTATAGTGCCGCCTATCTAGCTCAAGGATCAATGGAAGTCAGAGATATCGACCACACTATAAATCGAAGCTTTCTGTATAGTTTGATTTATATTTTTGAATATGGCATATATAGGGAATTAGACTTGTGTTTTGTGTTATTATTAATTTGGTCAAATGTGTTGGCTTAGGATAAATCCCTCATTTTGTATTAAGCATTGAATGATGGCTAATATTCATTTTGATTTATATGCAAAGATGTGATTTTCATGGATGAGTAAAATGCTCAAACGGAATGTTGTTTATTATGGCTGATTTGGTTGCATGAGATAGCCTTGAATTGGTTTTGGTTGCTAATATGTAGGTTGTGTAAGTAAGGGTGGAAAAGAGGCTAGGTCAATAGCCCCATATTGTCCACACGGGTAGACACACGGGCGTGTGTCTAGGCCGTGTGTCCCTTGCACATAAAATTTTCAAGTCAGTATGCATGGTAGTAAACACACGGGTAGAGACACGGTCGTGCGTCTCAGCCGTGTGAAGGACACGGCCTAGTACACGGGCATGTGCCTTTACCGTGTGACATTTTTGGGTTGCTGACGTCAGAAATAGAATGCCCATGTTTTTGGCACACGGGCTGGGGCACGGGCGTGCCATAGCCGTGTGAAGGACACAGGCCAGGGACACAAGCGTGTGCCAGGCCGTGTGAAAACCCCTATTGGTGTGCATTTAAAATTATTTCCATATGGGTGGAGGACACGGGTGTGTCCCTTCATTGCCTAAGCCGTGTGAGCCATACGGGCTAATAGCACGACCATGTCGAATTGATCACACGGGCGTATTGCCCCTCCTACACGGGCGTGTGCCCTGTATCTAATAATATTTTTCAGAGTTTGTGGAAAGATTCGAATCATTCCCGAATGGTTTTAAATGACGGATGGAACCTCGTAGGCCTTTGTTATGAAGTTTTGGACAAAGAATCGGAATAGTTTTAAATTTGACTAAATTTTGATGACTAAGAAACGTGTGCTTGTATGTGACCGAGTTAGGTAACACCTCGTATTTCGTCCCGGCATAGGGTACGGGTGTGGGGTGTTACAATAATAATTCAACTTTCAAAGTAAATAATAATTACACAATTTAATCATAGAAATAATACTCATTTGGGCCTTAAATTGGGTATTTGGAGTGTAACGCCCCGTACCCGAGACCGTCGCCGGAGTCGAACACGAGGTGTTAATAGACTTAATTCATTACTTAAACAGCTCAAACAATTTATTTTTAAAATTTTCAGTCAAGCTAACAATCTGTGTCATAGTCGCTTAAAAATTCATATCTCGAGTTACAAAATTCGAAATCCAATTCTGTAAATTTTCCCTGAAACTAGACTCATATATCTATTTACTAATTTTTTTTATAGAATTTTTGGTCAAGCAAATTAGTACAGTTTATTAGTTAAAGTCTCCCCTGTTTCAGAGTTTGACTACTCTGACCTCTGTGTATTACGAATCAAATATCTCCCTGTACAGAGTTTCAATGACTATAACGTTTGCTTCTAATAAAACTAGACTTAATAAGGAATTTGTACATATAAATTATGACTTCTAATTATCTTTGAAAAATTTATGGTGAATCTCCAAAGTCAGAACAGGGGATCCAGAAATTGCTCTGGCCCTGTTTCACAAAAATTTAAACATCTCATAAAATATAACTCATATACATGTTTTGTTCCATCCATATGAAAATAGACTCATAATTATTCAATTCCATATATTATTCATCATCTAATTATATCTCTACTATTTTTAGTGATTTTTCAAACTCACGTCACTGTTGCTGTCTGAATCTATTTTATGATAAATTTTACCTATTTCATGGTTTCCATGGATTAGCTAGCAATTTAGCATACATAACACCAAATATGATCATGATTAGCCATTCCAATGGCTAATCATTACCAAGCATTTCCATACCACTCAATAACCATATCATAAGACCATATACACAAAATGATTATAATGCTATACATGCCATACTCAAAATATACAAGCCATTATGCCAAGATGGTATACGGATAGTGTGAGCGTGCCTCCGACCGTTTCCGATTTCCGAGCTGGCTTGTCAACACTACAAGGAATGAAAAGGAGGGAGGAAGCATAAATGCTTAGTAAGTTCACATGCAAATAGCAAGTAACATAACTATATAAGCAAACATAAAACATCATTTGCATAATCATCACCGAGACATTCATATCACATTTTCATTTATCATCTTACCATATTGTTGTTATATCGAGTTTTTAACCCGAGGGTTAAGTACATACCTGTTCAAAGTATTCATTTCACAACACTTACCAATACGTCCATTTCATCTCGAGTATTCCTCCGCTTGAGTAAAATTTTACCCGTTGAACACATCGGAATATAATTCGGATACATGGAAAGTTTGCACATAAGTGCCACATATGTAGCCAAGCTACTATGTAACCCGCCCATAAGCGAACTCGGACTCAACTCAATGAGCTCGAGCGTTCGCATCCATGAGTGAACTCGGACTCAACTCAATGAGCTCGGGCGTTCGCATCCATGAGTGAACTCGGACTCAACTCAACGAGTTCGGATGCCTAGTTACATCTCACGAACTCGGGTTTAACTCAACGAGTTCGAACATTTGCATCTATAAGTGAACTCGGACTCAACTCAACGAGTTCGGATGCTCAACCATCCTAGTGACATGTCACTTGTATCCTAATCTATTCCTAAGGTTCAAACGGGCGTTTTCCTCGATCACACATCTTTGCCATCTTCCACGGAATATCGAAATTGATACTTCGGTGATAGTTCATACTCATCAAGTAATTCACATAATTACATATTATTCAACAATAACCACAAAGCATAATATTTCATGATAATAATCAGCATCATATCATATAAACAATATTAAATTGCTTAAAATGACAATTATGTTACTACATTTACACATGAACTTACCTCGTATGCGAAAATGGCTACTTTTACCATTTCGTCCACAACTTGGTATTTTCCCCATTTTAGCCCGAAGTTTAGTTTTCCTTGCTCTATCATTTAAAATATAGTCTAATTAGGACTCACATTATTCAAATTGACCCAAAATCATATTTTGGCAAAATTACAGTTTTTCCCCTAAACTTTTGCATATTTACACTTTTGCCCCAAAGCTCGTAAATTAAACTTAAGCCTATTTTCTTATGTTTTATGGCATGCTGATCATTTTTCCCTTCTATGGCAATATCAAATTCTCACTCTAACATGTACTTATGACTATTAGGTATTTTTACCGATTAAGCCCTTTTGCTAGTTTTCGCTTAAAACCGAGTAGCACAAGTTGTCTAACATAATTTAAAACCTCATATTCTATCATAAAACACCAAAATATATAAAATTTCACCTATGGGTATTTTTCCAAATAAAAACCCTAGGTTAAATTATTGCTAGCATAAGCTTAATCGAGCTACCGGGACTCCAAAAACGTAAAGAATTTGAAAAACGGGGCCAGAATGGACTTACAATCGAGCTTGGAAGCTTGAAAAACCCTAGCCATGGTTTCTCCTTGCTATATTCGGCCATGGGGTTGAAGATGAGCAAAATTGGCTTTTAATTTTGTATTTTAATTCATTTTACCCTAAATGACCAAAATGCCCTTACTACTAAACTTTCCAAAAATTCCATCCATGTCCAATTTTTGTCCATAGACTTAGAAATTGGTAAAATTGCTATTTAAGACCTCCTAATTAATATTTCAAAACAATTTCATACTAGAAACTTCTAGAATGCAAGTTTTACAAATTATTCGATTTAGTCCCTAATTTCAATTTAAGCACTTTATACATAAAATTTCTTCACGAAATTTTCACACAATCATGAAATCATATCATAGACCTCAAAATAATCATAAAATAATTATTTCTATCTCAGATTTTGTAGTCACGAAACCACTATTCTGACTAGGCCCAAAATCAGGATATTACATGGAGCCTTTAAAATGACTTAAAATAATTAAGGATCGATTTGAATAAATCAAAAAAATTTGAGAAAAACATGAAAAATTGTTAAAACAAAGGTCACACGGCCGTTTGACATAGCCCAGACTGTGTGGACAATCAAAGTAAGGTCACACAGTTGTGTCCCAGCCCGTACGTTCGCTCGTGTGTATACTCGAAATAGGGTCACACAGCTGTATCGCAAGCCGTGTGCCGGACCGTGTAACTTATTGACTTGCTACACACGGTCGTGTCTCAGACCGTGTGAAACATGCACCTAAAATAAAAATGACACACGACCATGTCGCAAGTCGTGTGCCAGACCGTGTAATTCACTAACTTGGTACACACGGTCGTGTCTCAGATCGTGTGAAACCTGCACCTAAAATAAAAATGACACACGACCATGTGGCCAGGCCGTGTGTGTCACACGACCGTGTGATAGCCCATCTCCCATGCTATGTGCTCCATAATTAGCCCCTAAAACAAGCTATTTTAAGGCCAAACCTTGCCCAACAAGCTACGTCATTTGTGTATACATTCAATGGACCTAAATACATTTCAAAGACTCATAAACATACCAATTCAATCAACCTAATTCTCCTAACCAATATGCCATTCAAAGGCACCTCATTTATACCAAAACAACATCAATTAAAACAAAGCTATAATGTCACATCTCAAACCCAAAACATAGGTAAGATAGCTACCTAATGACAACAATTGTCAATCCATTCACCATTCAAATTAAGCATACCAAAATGACCATATTCATATAGCTTTTAACATATACAAGCCAACTATACCATATATACATATAACCATTTACAAAAGTAACCAAAACATAACAAAAGTATAAATGACATTAAACCCTATACATGTCATTTATAACCATAGTTCATAATAATAAAAAACTACCAAAAATGATTGTGGGATAGTGTGATAGGACTCCGACAAAGTTCCAACAGATCGAGCTTCCAATGATCTACAAAACAAAGGAAAAACAACAACGTAAGCATTTAATGCTTAGTAAGTTCGTAAAAGATAGACTTCAACTTAACAATCCATACAACCATGCTCATTTCATTATTTAACATTGAAATTTCCTATGCACCATATTTCACATGGTTAGTAGAAATCATGAAAATATAACATCTCATATACTAGGAAATAAATTCCATACCTTTTTTTTCATCACACAACAACTTCCCATTCATTACGTTTCATAAATTCATACTCATTTTACCTTTTCAAATGAACATTAGCATTAATAGGTCCCTATACATGCCTTTCCTTCATCCTTTTCTTACCAGCTAAACCATTTAGAATTTCATCAAATACTCGGGAATGCTCACACATAGTGTACCTTTTAATGTAATAGTAACCTTTCCTTTTCAATAGTGCTCAGACGAGCTGTAAATGGGTCTGCTCACATGAGATATGGTCAGAATGTTAGGTACATGATGTTACTCACAGGAGTTGTGGAGAATCTACAACAAATGCAGGACCTCAGCCATCGATAGGACATTCAAGACCAGTACTCGAAACCATATAACCCTAATGACATGTCATTTGTATCCTAAGAATTCTTAATATTCAAACGGGATTACTTAACCATCAATTGTTTAAAACATCGTAATATATTCAAGTCTAATTTATATTCAACATATTGTAACAAATAACAAATCAAACTATAATTAATAAGATTATAATTCATACGAACTTACCTTAACTATCACGGTTGCATTAACAAAGTCGAGAACTATTCCAAAACCTTCAGTTTCCTTCGATTCAAGTCTGATTGATTCTTTTCTTAATCTAAATAATAATTTCATTCAATTAAAATTTTCAAATATTCTAAATTCAATAATACCAATTCTTACTCATGATAATGTAAAATTATAAAATTACCCCTAGTATTTTAACCTTTAATCAATTTAGTCCTCAAATCCTAAGCTTGCAATTTAACCATTTCTTTTTTTTTAACCTAAACCTATGATAATCAGTTTTTCCCTAAGCTTAATTAATCTACATTTTTCATTATTGCAAACAATATACATGAAATTTATCAATTAATCAATTCAACCCCTAAACCTTATTTTCATTAAAAATCCACTTAACAAATCATGTTTATTTAACAACCAAATTTAAATATCTATCACTTAACGTCACAAACATATTAAATTCATTCATGGAATGTCCTTCAACTTTTAATATTTTTGTAAATTAGCTCCCGCACTAAGTAGATTAAGCCAAAACGAGTTCAAAAACATAAAAATCAATAAGAACAGAATTGAAAACCCTTACCATGCATGAACTAATGTTGATCAAAACTTTAGAATTATCTAATGGAGAATTCGACTAAAGAAAGAAAAAATGAAAGAAAAAGATGGCCTTACTTTTTTTGTTCTTCTCATGATATTTTTTTTACTATTTTACCCTTAATGATAATACATAAATTTCACCTAACCTTGTCCATAAATGTCCACTACACAACTATATGATTTATTTATTCAGTAAGTCCGTTAACTTGCCTTTCCATCACTATTAAACACATTTAACTAATAGAACTCAACTTTCACATGTTATTCAACTTTGTCATTTTTTCCAAATTAACCATTTAAACTTTAAAATTTCTTAACGAAAATTTAATACGACTCTAATATAACTCTATAAACCTTAATTAAACATTAAAATATTTATTCACTCATTAGAATTGTGGTCCCCAAACCATATTTTTTGACACTACTGAAATCGGGTTGTTACATTTCTCCAGTGTTTGAAAGACTTGAGGGTGATTGAGGATCTTAAGGAGGGATTAAACCAGAATATGCTAGACCAAGAATCTTTGTCAGTATGGTACCATGCACATAGAGAGGGGGTACCATTAGAGGCTTCGTATCAGGTTTAAAAATATTGTAACTAACTAGTTTTTGTAGAGTCCAGAATCTTGAGATAGTAAACTTTTGTTTTAATTTAAAGTTTCTATTGTAAGAATATTTATTAATAAGTAATAAGTCTTTCTTTAAAATAGTTAAGTTTAAAATTGGTGGTTAGGGCCAATCCGGTTCAGTTGTGACACTCCATGCCCAAATTCAACAATCGGGTCGGGTAAGGATGTTACATATATAGACAACATTTTATTTTAAGGTTTTCTTTTATGCTTACTATCCCTCATTTGCACTATGTAGCTCCACCATTTTCCCCCACTTCGTCTCCATCTCCTTCATCCCATAGTCAAAAACCTTGAGTTTCACTTTCATGAAAACTTAAAATAAAAATAAAATAAGTTTTTCTTTACTTTTGAATAATTCAACACGTATAGCCACATTATCTCTAAGATTTTTATTCCTTTTTCACTTTTCAAAAACCTAGAGTATCACTTCAAGAAAACTTAAAAAAAAAAGTTTAATGCAAATTTCACTTCGTCATATGGCTTATAAAATGACCTATGACATATTAGAAAAAGTTTGTAGAGTAAAATAAGCCTACATTAGAAAAATATCCTCTACTTTATAGCTTAGGAAGACATCCTATGCACCCATTAGCACACTTCATGAGCTTCCTATAAGAGCACAACACTTGGTTCCTTTTAAGCCTACAATAGGAGCATGCCACTCGGCTCTCAAATTGCCATTGAATGCTCTATAAGATTGTCATTTGTATCCATCTCATAAATCACTAAGTCTCACTATATTCTTTTTTGTTTTTAAAAACTTTGGCTACATATCTGACTTAAGTGTCAAAGTGTGCCCTGAAAGTAAAATCTCTGACAATCACTAAATATGGTTATTTTCTAGTAGGCCTAAAAGAAAGAACTTAAGGAGTCCAATGAGTTCATAAGACTTCGTAGTAGCAGACGAACCACAATGCAAGCTCTCCTAAGAGGAGTTCGAGGAGTCTAGGATTCCTCTAAGCTACTTAAAAACCATAAGAGTTGGCATTTCTATGCCTTCAAATTCTCTTAATGCATAACTTTAGGTTAGACCTTACCTAGTTCCTTTTTCCACCCATAGTGTCCCTCAACTTGAAATTACGAACTAAGAAAGGCCAAACTCTGCCTCCTCGAGAAGTTAGAAAAGCCTAAGAAGTTCGCAAACCCTTTCAGGGTCTTCTATTAGCTCTTCTTAACACCTAAGTTACAACCCTTATGCCATTGTCGCTTCTTCTTTAACTTACTTTGGAGTATATCTCTCTCAATGAGTTAGAAGAGCCTGCAAGATGTTTTCAAGGCCTCCCTGTATCATCCCACATTAAGTTTGTTAGCTTAAAAGAATCAACTCCAGATCATCGATAGGGAGGTTGAATTGGCATTTGAGAAATTATAGTGGAATTAAAGAAAAATATGCAGCAAAGAACATAAGGATTTATAGTGGTTCGGACCCAATTGCCTACTCCACTACCTTAGCTTTCCACAACTAAGGATTTTCTCCAAATTCAGTAATTTGGAAACCTTTGAGGACAAGGTTTAACCTTACAATCACTCCTAAGAATTATACCCTAAAATCTTAAGACACAACTCCCTTAAGGTTTCTACCCAAACCTTAAAAATAAACCTTTTCTCAAAGAAAAACAAACAAGCAAACAAAGAAATAATCCTTACAAGATCAAGATGTTTTCCAATTAAGCATTAAGGCAAAAAAGAACACTTAAGCTAAATTAATACAATGAAAGCTCATAAGTGTTTACATGAAAAAGTATAAAAGAATTAAGCTCTAGGTTGTTTTGATTGATCTTTAAGCTTTGCACATGTTTCTTGTTCTTGCTAAACCTTTGGAAGATGATATTTATACCCTCTAATTGATTTCTAACCGTTGTGGTTGTTGTAGAAGTGAATATAGCTATTGGAGATGAAATATCAGGTCATTAACTTCACCTGCAGCAACTAGTATCGATACCTACTAAAAGGGTATCAATATTTTTTGTAATTAATACTGATTTCAGTGACTGTTGGAGTAGGAATATCGATACCATAGGAAATATATCAATACCTTAAGAAAAGTATCAATATTGGATTGATACCTACCAGGGTTTGAAAAATGGCAGAATGTCAATTTGGTATCAATTATCAGAGGGGTATCGATAGCTTGTAAAATATTGATACTTAGACAAAAAAAAAATATCGATACTTTTGTCCTAGAGCAATTCTAACTTGTTTGAAAAATGGTTAAAACATATTTGAAAATGTTTGACTCAATTGAAACTTTTTCAACTTGATTTTATCAAATTGCTCAACTTTACTTTTTATTCAAAAACACTTTAATTTGTTAAATCAAAACACATAATCCAATAAGGCTTAGTTTAACAGAGGTAATCTCGAATTCTCTTCCTTCCCCATTTCTAACTTTGTTTCCTATCCCCTCTCATCAGAATATCAACGTTCCCACTTTCTTAAAATACAAACGCTCATCCCATTGTAACTTTCAGATTTTCCCATCTGCAATAGTAATAAAATATTATTTAAAATATAAACCATTATTTTTTATATTCAATATAAAAGGAAGAATTCAAATTATTTTTATAAAAATAATAAAATCAAATAAAATTGTAATTGATTATAAATCAAAAAATTATTTTAATTATAACACTAATTACTTTTTATTTTATATAATAGAAAAGTTAACAAAATTGTTGATTGAAAGACCTTATGGGAACGATATTGATAATTTGGAGACTCTATTAGAATGTTTAAAGTTTAGAGACTAATTTAGAATCTAATTATAGTTTGAGAACGTTTAGTGTAATTAGCTCTTGTATTTTATATTTGTTATCTACCCATAAAAGATATTTTCGCTAGTATGTAATTTTCAATATATATATATATATTTGGTACTTATTTTTTTTTCTAATTACATTGTTTTTAATTGTGTTTAAGGTTCGTAATTTTTTATCTAACTTATTTTTTATTTTTTTTATTTTAAAATATTTAATTAAATAAAAATTTTTAAATTAAAAACTATATTATAATAAATCAATTAAATATTAACATAGCTATTAAAACTTATGTATAGCACGAGCCAAAAAATTAAATTTGAATCAATTAATTATCTTCATTAAATCTAAGTATGATTACTTGAGTTAAAAATTTTAGAAGGTAAAGAGGAGGATGGATTCAAATATTTACAACCATGTATTAATATTATCCATAAAAATAAAAAAGTTTATATGTCAAAAAAAAGCCTTTAAAAATGTAAAAAAAAATTAAAAAAAAAATCTTGTTTTAAATATAAACCTAATTAAGCTTTCATCATTAAATAAAATCATCATAAATTTATAGACCAATCAAATTGTTATAAATAGTAATTAAAGTTTCTGAACTTATAAAATATAAATTATACGAATCAGTATTATCTACGGTAAACACTCGTCACTCTCGCATACGTCTCCTACCAAATACCAACCCACTCATATTTTTCACTTTTTAAGGGTTTCTTCGTTAAAACCAAAGTACCCAGCTGCAGCAGATGGCTTCACTCGCCAACACAACCGCAGGTGCCGTTGCCGGAGCCCGGAAAATTTCCAACGGAAAACCTATTCCCTTCGTTTCTTCCAAATCCCTCTCCTTTCCCTCTTTCAGGCCTTCCATTTCCTCACTGAAACCCTTAATCCCCACCAAATTCTCCTCTCTTTCCCCTCGCCAATGCTCCCCTAATCCCTCTCCTTCTACCTCCCCGCCTTCCCTCAAATCTCGCCTCCGCAACGGCGAAACCCTCTACGGCATCTTCCTCCTCTCATTCTCCCCCACTTTGGCTGAGATCGTCGCTTTCTCTGGCTACGACTTCGTAGTCATCGACATGGAACATGGCCCCGGGGGAATCCATGAGTCCCTCCAAATGCTCCGCGCTGTCGCCACGACCAACACCCCAGCCATCATCCGCCTCCCTGAGTCCTCCGCAGTTTGGGCCAAAAAAGCCCTTGACCTTGGTCCACAAGGGATCATGTTTCCAATGATCGACTCCCCTAAAGACGCTAAAAAGGCGGTGTCGTATTGCCGTTTCCCTCCCAACGGAATCCGTGGATCCGCTCACACGGTGGTGAGAGCTTCCAACTACGGAATCAACGAAGGGTATCTGAGCAACTACAAGGAGGATCTGTTAATAATGTGCCAAGTCGAGACGGTAGATGGTGTTAAAAAAGTGGAAGAAATCGCCGCCGTTGAAGGTGTAGACTGTATTCAAATGGGTCCATTGGATTTAAGTGCTAGCTTGGGTTACCTCTGGGACCCGGGTCACAAGAAGGTAAGGGAGATGTTGAGGACGGCGGAGAAAGAAGTGCTTAAGTCCGACCGGAAAGACGGCGGAGCTTTCTTGGCCGGTTTCGCAATGCCACATGATCCACCGGGGGCGCTCGGGAAGCGCGGGTATCATATGGTTTCCGGTGCCATTGATGTTGGGTTGTTCAGAAATGCGGCGGTGGAGGATGTTAGGAAGTTTAAGATTAGTCTCAATGCTGATTCTAATGATTCCGATGATGATAAAGATTCGGATGAGAAGTATTGGAGTGAATAAAAAATATAGATAGAAAATTTCATTTTGGTTTGCTGTTTGGGTTTATCGTTTGGTTGCAATCCTTTTGTAAATGTAGTTGAACGGCTTGGTTTCTTAGAGGGCAATGAAATCGAGTTCCAATTCAGTTCTTCAATTTATCTATGAGACTTCAACCATGTTTTGAGTTCCATTTGGCATTACAATATTTATCTATGAAACACTACTTTCCATTTACAAACCTGAAATGAAATTCTGAACTCTTTTCTTACGGGATTCCGGTCAATTGGTCAATTTTCCGGTAGGAGGAATAATAATCTTTCGGCCTAAGAGTTGGGCTGAGCTCGAGTATCATCCCCCCATGACATGGTGATGATCCCGCCACCATTTCAGGTATTTGAAAGGGTGGATACTTTAGTATTTCTTGTGATGAAATGAAATCGTTACTTGGTATAACAAAGATGCAAACAATGAATGAAGTACTGTTAGCTAACGGCCGTGGAGATTAATCGAAGAAAGTTGACGTCTGAGAGAAACATTGGTAAAAAAGTATTGCACAAAAGATGACATCCTTCAATGCCAGCCAAAACCAAGGGATTCATGGACATGGAAGGTCACACTAATGAGCAAGGAAGATCATACTAATGGGCGAGGAAGTAATTGAAAAATAATATCACCACAACAGATGGGAGTTCACAAAAAATTTACAAAACCATAGGATAAACATATTATCAGAGGTGGAATTGGACAACCAAAACTTGAACTTTGATTGAGGGTCAGGTCAGCTTCTGAATAACACGCATTTTGTAGGTTGGAATGTTCATGGTCCCAACGTCTCGAAGAAAATCTTCAACTTTCTATGGACACTGAAAGTCCATTTTAAAGTGATTATCTTTCTCTGGAAAGTCCTCTA
The DNA here is from genome assembly GCF_007990345.1 of Gossypium hirsutum. Taxonomy (NCBI): domain Eukaryota; kingdom Viridiplantae; phylum Streptophyta; class Magnoliopsida; order Malvales; family Malvaceae; genus Gossypium; species Gossypium hirsutum. The sequence goes on along the minus strand of NC_053425.1, from coordinate 44,238,965 downwards.
TTGTAAATCAGAGTTAAAAAAGAGAATTAACTCTATAAATCCGCTTCCTAGTTGGCAACTGGTACCATTCCCACAATGGTAGTATTGCTTTCATATAGAAACTATGATCTACCCACAAAGGACTTTAAAAGAATACAAAAAATTTCCATCCTTTTTAGATGATAAAATTATGTAAAGAAATCATCCAGAATAAGCAAGCCAACGGTTGATCCTACCATAGAACTGCTAAAGTATGCTACAGCTCTTCAAGTTTATATTTAATCAAATAAAAATGATAGTGGAGTGTCCATGTGAGAGAGGAGACAACTCCTCAGCTATATGTATTCTAGTGTTGAAGTTCAACGCACATGGTACAAGTGAGGCAATCTATCTAATCTCTATACTGTAAATACAACCCAATTTAATGAATTTACTAAATGTCTTTATTGCATTTGAGCTGTGGTAGAATCTCAATTCCAAAGCGTGATTATGATATAAAACATCCCCACATCCCTTGTTCAAGTTCCAGCCGACTATCCAACTTGGCCATGTGACAATCATACATCATTAGTCATATGATTGATTTCCTTCCCAATTCTACCCTCCAAAGTTGCTATGTTTCCATTCCAATCCCAAGTCTTCAGATCATCTTTGAATATCATACATTTTCAACCTTAACTGATAACATACATACATACAAGACGCAGCTAAAAGATGGATTTCCTATAACATCTCTAATTTATCAAATTCTTGTGTTTGTGTGACTACAATGTTGGACGATGTGACATTTTTAGGTGATAATGTATCATCGAATTTTATATTTTTTCAAATTTAAAAATTAAAATGAACTTAGTTGTGAATTTAAAATACCAAAGAGTATCTAATTACCAAATTCATAAGCTTAAAACTAATAAAGTATATATCCCTCACAAGGGTATTAAGGTCAACAACTCAACAAAGCATGTTCTTTAAGCTCCACCAATCTATGTATTTTAGACGCTGAGTTGAGGCCAATAAGATTTGATTTCACATCTCTATTGTCCTTCACTCCCAACATTTGAGAAACAAGCAAAGAAAGATGGCCAATCTTAGATGTCTCACAAAACATTTCATATGTGCTTGTCAGCTTCTCTTTTTATTGCAAGCCGAAGTCTTTTGTTCTCAGTACAAGGTTGGAGATTTAGATGCTTGGGGCATTCCAACATCAGCAAATCCCCAAGTATATGCCAAATGGTCCAAAAACCATTCCTTCAAGCTCGGAGACTCTCTCTGTAAGTTCCTCTTCTTCTCCATGTTTGTTTCATCCAAAATAGCTTTCAAAAACTGATATTTCCCCACTCTTTTTGCAGTGTTCCTATACCCACCAAGTCAAGATTCAGTGATCCAAGTGACGGAACAATCCTACAACAGTTGTGACCTCAAAGATCCAATCTTGTACATGAACAATGGCAACTCACTGTTCAACATCACTAAGCCTGGGGAGTATTTCTTCACCAGTGGGGAGCCTGGTCACTGTGAAAAGAAGCAGAAGCTGTACATCGCTGTGCTTTCAGGCAACGGCTCTGCAGCACTTGCTCCTTCTTACGGTCCTTCTGCATTACCGGACACTGCATCGTCACCGTCTTACACGACTGTCTTCGGCAACATCCCTCAACCGCCTTCTTCATCGCCGTCACTAGGGTTCCCATTATTCGTTACAGCTGTTGTTGCATCAGCCACATGGGGAATAATCAATGCCATGATATGAAGAAGGGGACATAGTTACTCGATCTCTACTGTCAAATTGTCAAACCATTCCATTTGGCATTTTATTTATTTTTCATTCAAATGTTATTTCTAGAATTTGGGTTTTATTCTTCGGATTTGTGATTCATTTTTCGGTGATGAAACTTGCAAAGAGAATACGAACAGTGAAATGGGAGATCTAGACAGTATTGTATTGTATTGTATAATAGCTTATTCTTTCTGTGTTTTCATCCATATAGATTTTTACAGACGGGACAGGAAAGAATCTATGAGCTTGAAAAGAAGAGATTTTGGACATCTGGTTTTGATGTTTTTAAGAAAAAGGAAAGAGGTAAAGCCCCACTCTATGAAAACTACATTTAATTTGGAGGATAGAATGGGTCCGAGAGAACACCGCCTGAAATTATGGTTGGTGAGTTGTGAGACATGGACATAGCATACCAAAAGGTCTCAGTTCCCATTGATTTTTTTTATGTTTTAATCGCCAGCTGGTTATGATTCTTGCCAATACTACACCGACAACCTTTCTCTCACTGGCTTACTACCACTGTCGTATCTTCCAAATTTGGAACTTTAGATGAACTGAACTGAAGGGTTAATTCCATAATTTAATTGAGTTGATCTTGATTTTACAATCAGCCCCAATACAAATGCACGTTGAACATCTTGGAAACCCACAAAGCCGAATCCCATCCATGTTTAATTGTGATTCGCCCTCACTTTTATAACATTGTATAGTCATCACATCAAGGAATCATGGAGTTTGACCAGTGATCTTGTAGTGTGTGTGTGTACTAAACACAATCAATTCCTAGAATTTGATGGACACGAAAATGGTAAATTTGCTACTAGGCACTTTTGCCTTTTGGTGTTCAGGGTTTAACATTCTTATAGAAATTCTGCTCTTTTTAAGATTCATAGTTCTTCTTAGATGAGATTGAACCCCCTCCCCCCCTTCTTTTTGTTGATTGGGTTTTACGATTTCTTGCTTATTGGTGTGAAAATTGTTATATCGGTTTGTATAAGAATATGCTTCAAGCCTCTTATAAGATGATGGATTGGTTCATAATAAAAAAGATTGATGGTAGTGATATAAATGTTAAATTGCATCAAGGCCTAATAGATTATTTGTTTTCTCCAAGCTCATAATCTCAATGTAGAAGTGAATTTTTTTCATCAAGCATTTGAATCAAGTTTGAATCCTAGAGCCACATTATTACAAAAGCTTTACCTGAAAACCACATTCAACCCAAACAAAACTATATTCAAACTATAAAACAGACAGAAAAAACTCATAATTTATACAAAAAAAAAAAGTAGAAATTTAATTTTTTTCGAAATCACTGTTTGGTAGTAATAATAGTCAATGTCAAACTTTTCAAAAGTAGATAAAATGTGCTTTATGTTGTGATTAAGAACTATATCAGGCGTGCCTGTTACTATGTTTTATGTTGCAGGTCCAAAACTCAAACTAACCTAGAATCAACCTTCAGTCACCCTGAAAAGATAATCTTAGTAACGACATGAAATAGCTGGAGCTGGACCAAGGTTGTATAGTTGCTGGAATTGCAAAAAAACCTAGTTGCCCTTCACGATAAGGTTACCTCCATACAAATTTTGCTGCATTTATATCCTTGATAAAAGGATACCAGCAAACTGAATGGGAGAACTTGAGAAAGTTGCTTGTGAAAACATTAACTTTATGTTATTTTAGGTTGTCATATGAAAACTTCATCTCCCTTTCGACTTTTTCTTGTAAGCATGAGATGGAATAAAATAGAGAGTTGACAATATAGTCGTAGTTTGTTTTAAATTATGGAACAGCTTAGTATATTATCATAAGATGCCTTATCAGATTTAGATTTATATGCCAAATGGAGATTCGAGTTTGCTTAAATATTAATGTTTATATGGGCTTCAAATGCCTTGGCCAAATCAAAGGCACAATTTCTGGGATATCTTTATGTTAGTAACACAAGTTGCCCTTTGGTCCGGTCTACGGGACGTTGATGATATTAAGCTTAAAGCTTACAAAATTTTGACCTTTAGAGCTTAAAACCCACGTGCATTTACTCTATCAACAAGCTATTTGGTTATGGAGTTTGACAATTTAGTTATACTACAAATATAATACCAGAATTTTTTTATCATTTTAATTTCTATATTTAAAAGGATTTAAAGATTGAGATTGAAATTTAGAGTCTCAAAGTTTAAATGGACTCAAATCCAAACATAAATCCAATATTTAGAAACATTAAAAAAAATGAAATCTGTCAACAAAAGAGTTTCTATATTTGAAAAAAGAAAAAAAAGAAAAACTACTAAAGGGGAAGAGGGAAACTGCACATCACATAACAGATACTTTCTTCTTTGTTATCCACCTCTTTTTGGCGTTCTCCATTGCTGCATTTTTCAACCTCATGAGCTCTTGGAAACACTGCTGATACTGTAAATTAATGGCATCAAGCTCAAACTCCAGCTCCTCAAACTTATCCTTGTCTTCCACTGACATAGAACAAATGCTTGACAAGCTCATATCTTGTGATGCAAATGAACATGAATCCATTAAGTAGGATGTATCGGAGTAATTTATAGAGTCATTTATCACAAAAGATTAGCAATGGTTTTCCTCGTCGCTCGCTTCTTTATGTCCAAGATGATTATAAACACATCCAATATTTAAACCAAAATCATATGTTCTTGAATCAGTATGGTACTCACCATTACCGTAACCAGAAGATCCCATTAGCTTGTTATTACTTCCATCTGAAGCTACCACTCCGTCACATTCGGTTGATATATCGGAACTGAGAGATTCTTGGGTGTCTCGACATTTCACAACAGCCAACTCTGAGAAAACTCCTTGCTCGCTGACTGTTTTAATAGTGACATCACTAAGGCTTCCAGATGAAGGTTTCCAGTAGGGTACAAGTGTCATGGGTTGCGCGTCGGTGCTCGCAACCATGACAAACTGGTGCGATCCATCGTGTTCGAGGGAGGTCATTTAGCCCAACCAAACTGGCCCAACCAAACTGGCCCGGTGATTTAAGAGATTAAAAGCCCATCTCAAGAGCCTGATAGAAATGGGAAGTGTTCTAGAAGATATAATTATGGAATCTTAGAGTTCTATTTGTATATAGCTGGTTATGTAAGCTTAGAGTTCTAATTGTATTCAGCTTTTAATTATAGCTATTGATATACTGTGAGGCTCAACTATAAATAGAGACCTCTTTGTTCATTGGATATTCATTGAGTTATTAACAAGAATTTTGAGAGTATTCACTCAAACTTTTCTCTCAAGTGTTCTTGCTTTTGTTCATCTTTCAAGGCTCGTTCTTACTTCGTTCTTCTGTTGTTCTTCGTGAAAATCTTAAAGGAATTCTATTGAATCCTTTATTGTTGCGAGTGAAGTTGACTTGGGCGTTTTTGCTGCTGAATCTTTTTCGTTACAAGTTAGGCTGACTTAGGCGTTTTGAGCAGAGAAACTGCCTAAGGCCGCACGGATAGCGTGGGAAAACTCTAAGTCCGTGACAGTTGGTATCCGAGCCAAGGTTCGAAGCCACCGTTGAAAGATGTCAAAAGAAGTTGAGGAAGTGGAGACCCGTGGGAGGGCTAGGAAAGCTAGTCGCTCAAGGGACATATTGGCAGCTTTAGAGGATCGCGTCGTCACTCTCGAGAGTTCAATGGGGGATATCAAGGAGAGGGTTGAAGATGTTGATGACAGGCTCCATGATGGGCTGCAGTCCATGCAGGAGCAGCTTAAAGAGTATGTGACAGACAATATGAAACAGTTGACTGGTAGAGATGATGCCATTGAGGCTATGGTGGTGGCCTTGAAGGGAGAGATTGCGGAGCTCAAGGGTGAACTCACAATCTACAAGGTTGCCTTGGGCAATGGTGGGTTAGCGGCTGCCGCACCCAAGCCCAATATTGATGTTCCCAAGCCCAAATAGTTTAAGGGAATAAGGTCCGCAAGAGATGTGGACAACTTTTTGTGGGGAATCGAGCAATACTTCTGTGCCAAAGGCATCACGGAGGATGTCACTAAGGTAACTACTGCTGCGATGTATCTATCTGACGTTGCTTTGTTGTGGTGGCGTAGTAGGTCCACTGATGTGAGACGTGGTGGGTCTGAAATCGGAACATGGGAGGAGTTTCGATGTGAGTTCAAAGCACAGTTTTACCCAGAGTATGCCGAGGATGAGGCTCGGGCAAGGTTGCGTCGGCTTGCGCAACAAGGCACTGTGAGGGAGTATGTACATGAGTTTAGCGAGCTTATGCTCCAAATCTCAGATATGGGGGAGAAAGAGGCATTCTTTTCCTTTATGGACGGATTAAAACCGTGGGCGAAGCAAGAGTTGCAGCGCCGAGGAGTTCAAGAGCTCACCAAGGCTATGTCAGTAGCAGAATCACTTTCTGAATTTGGTGGGAGGAAAGACAATTCCAATTCTTCTAAACCCAGATTAAAGGGTAATAGTGGGGGAGATAAAGAAAGGCCCACTAGGAACGGCGATGGTAAGAAACCTTGGGACAAGAGAAAGAGTGGGCCTATAAGATGCTTCCACTGCGAGGGTCCACATATGATCAAGGACTGTCCAAAGAAGGCCGCTCTCAAGGCTATGGAAGCAAAGGGGGAGTCCGATGTGGAGGATAACAACCTTGGATCGATACTAGGGGGTGTCGAAGATAGAATGAGCCATGGTTTGATGTTTGTAGACATCATTGTGGCCGGCAGAAAATTGAATGCGCTCGTCGACACAGGCGCTTCTGATTTATTCATGTTTGAGGAGGCTGCTTGTAAACTAGGCCTCAAGATAGATAATGAACGGGGTCGGATCAAAACAGTGAACTCGGAAAGTATTCCAATCAAGGGGGTTGCAAAGGGAGTGGATCTTCAGCTCGGCAATTGGTCAGGGAAGGTATCCATTAAGGTAATACCACTTGATGACTATGATTTTGTGGTGGGACTAAGCTTCCTTGATCAGGTTAAAGCTCTTATTGCCCCTTCGAGCAATTACATGGTGATTTCAGATGCGAAACATCAATGCATGGTGAAAGTGACAAGGAAGAGAAGCTTTGAGGGAAAAACACTATCAGCAATTCAGTTTGCTAAAGGTGTACGGAGAAATGAAGTCTCATATTTAGCCACCTTAAAGATCGAAGAGACCGCTGAGTTTGTTAGTGAGACCCCGAAAGAAGTGGGACAATTGCTAGAATCATTTCAAGATGTAATGCCTGCTCAGTTGCCAAAAAGTTTGCCACCCAAGAGGGAGGTGGACCACAAAATCGAGTTAGTATCCAATGTGGTGCCGCCAGCAAGGGTCCCCTATCGTATGTCTCCGCCAGAATTAGAAGAGTTGCGGAAACAATTGAAGGAACTTTTGGATGCGGGATTCATTAGACCATCTAAATCCCCATATGGTGCGCCAGTGTTGTTCCAAAAGAAACACGATGGGTCCTTAAGAATGTGCATCGATTATCGAGCTCTAAACAAGATCACCGTGAAGAATAGGTATCCTATTCCTCTTATCGCAGATTTGTTCAACCAGCTTGGTAGTGCAAGATGGTTTACCAAGTTAGATTTGAGATCGGGGTATCATCAAGTTCGAATAGTCGAGGGGGACGAACCAAAGACAGCTTGTGTGACACGGTACGGTTCGTATGAGTTCCTTGTAATGCCTTTTGGACTCACGAATGCTCCAGCTACATTCTGCACCCTAATGAATAAGGTACTTCAACCCTTTCTTGATCGTTTTGTGGTTGTTTACCTTGACGATATTGTGGTCTATAGCAAGTCGCTTGAAGAGCACGTAAGACACTTGAGGGAGGTGTTCCAGACTTTGAGGGAAAATGAGCTGTTCGTCAAGGAGGAGAAATGCTCATTTGCCCAACAAGAGGTGTCATTCTTAGGCCACATTGTGGGAGGCAGTAAGATCCGAATGGATAAAAATAAGATTCGAGCCATTTCAGAGTGGGAGCCTCCAACCAAGGTAACAGAGTTGAGATCTTTCCTTGGATTGGCAAATTACTATCGCCGCTTTGTCGAAGGCTACTCCAAAATTACCACTCCCTTGACAGACATGTTGAAGAAGGGGAAGGTATGGGATTGGAGTCCAGAATGTGAGAAGGCCTTCAACCAATTGAAGCAAGAAATGACGAGGGAGCCCGTACTTGTCTTGCCGGATTTTACGAAGCCTTACGAGGTACGTACAGATGCATCAGATTATGCTATTGGGGGAGTACTGATGCAAGATGGACACCCAATTGCTTTCGAGAGTCGAAAGCTTAACGAGACGGAACGTAGATATACGGTCCAAGAGAAAGAGATGACTGCGGTAGTACACTGCTTGCGCACATGGAGAATTATTTATTGGGTTCCAGGTTCGTAGTCCTTACCGACAATGTTGCCAATAGTTACTTTCTAACCAAGAAAAAGTTGTCTCCCAAGCAGGCTCGTTGGCAGGTTTTACTAGCAGAGTTTGATTTCACAATGGAATATAAACCAGGAAGTGCCAACAATGTTGCTGATGCACTTAGTCGAAAGATGGAATTCGCAGCAATCAGTCAACCTGATGGCTCTTTGTTGGAACGCATTCGAGAGGGATTGTCCCATGATCCTACGGCCAAAAATTTGATTGAGCTTGCCAAGGAGGGAAAAACAAGAAGATTTTGGCTTGATGGGGAACTAGTATACACTCATGGACACCGCCTCTATGTGCCCCATTATGGGAAACTCCGTAAGGAAGTCATGAAGGAATGTCATGACTCGAAATGGGCAGGCCATCCAGGGATGCATCGCACTTTGGCCCTTTTGGAGGATCACTATTATTGGCCTCACATGGGTGCTGATGTGGAAACCTATGTGAAAACTTGTCTAGTGTGCCAACAAGACAAGGTTGAGTTAAAGACTCCAGCCGGCTTGCTTCAACCCCTGCCAGTCCCAGAAAGGCCATGGGAGAGTTTATCCATGGATTTTATTATTGGTTTGCCTAAGTCTGACGGGTTTGCTAGTATTCTTGTTGTGGTGGACAGGTTTTCAAAGTATGCGACTTTTATTCCGGCGACCAAAGAGTGCCCTGCTGAGGAAGCAGCTCGGTTATTCCTTAGACACGTGGTGAAATATTGGGGAGTGCCACTATCTATTATCAGCGATCGAGATGGTCGATTTACTGGTCGGTTCTAGACAGAGTTGTTCAAGTCAATGGGCTCAGATTTGAACTTCTCCACGAGCATGCATCCACAAACCGATGGGCAAACTGAACGAGTAAATGCACTGTTGGAGACGTATCTTCGGCACTATGTGAGTGCCACACAAAGGGATTGGCCAAAGTTGCTGGATGTGGCCCAATTTTCATATAACTTGCAGCAAAGTGGGACCACGAATCAAAGTCCATTTGAAATAGTGACGGGTCAACAGCCACTCACACCCAACGCTGTTGTGACCCATTACACAGGACCAAATCCTGCAGCCTATAGATTCGCAAAAGATTGGCAAGAGAAGAATGACTTGGCTAGAGCTTGTTTACACAAGGCAAGTAAGCGTAGCAAGAAGTGGGCCGATCAGAACCGAAGGGATGTACAATTTCAAGTGGGTGACTCAGTCCTTGCTAAACTACACTTGATTTTACGATATACTGGTTTGCACAAGGGCCTTGTACGAAGGTATGAAGGGCCGTTTAAAGTTGTGAAGAGAGTGGGCAAGGTGGCCTACAAGCTGGAGTTGCCACCAAAACTTAAAGTACACCCAGTCTTCCATGTAAGCATGCTTAAGCCGTTTCATGAGGATCAAGAAGATCCGAATCGAGGCAAGTCCGAACGAGCACCGATGGGGGTAAAAGTCTCGTATGATCGTGAAGTAGAAAACATTGAGGCAGACCGGGTAATTAGACGAAAGTACCACCGACCACAGCATGAGTACTTAGTTCGATGGAAGGGACTTCCTGATAGCGAAGCAAGTTGGGAACCTGCGAAGGCATTGTGGCAGTTCCAAAGGAAGATTGACAAGTTCCATAAGGAGGATGCGACGAGGGCGTCGCTAGAACAAGTGGGGGAGAATGTCATGGGTTGCGCGTCGGTGCTCGCAACCATGACAAACTGGTGCGATCCATCGTGTTCGAGGGAGGTCATTTAGCCCAACCAAACTGGCCCAACCAAACTGGCCCGGTGATTTAAGAGATTAAAAGCCCATCTCAAGAGCCTGATAGAAATGGGAAGTGTTCTAGAAGATATAATTATGGAATCTTAGAGTTCTATTTGTATATAGCTGGTTATGTAAGCTTAGAGTTCTAATTGTATTCAGCTTTTAATTATAGCTATTGATATACTGTGAGGCTCAACTATAAATAGAGACCTCTTTGTTCATTGTATATTCATTGAGTTATTAACAAGAATTTTGAGAGTATTCACTCAAATTTTTCTCTCAAGTGTTCTTGCTTTTGTTCATCTTTCAAGGCTCGTTCTTACTTCGTTCTTCTGTTGTTCTTCGTGAAAATCTTAAAGGAATTCTATTGAATCCTTTATTGTTGCGAGTGAAGTTGACTTGGGCGTTTTTGCTGCTGAATCTTTTTCGTTACAAGTTAGGCTGACTTAGGCGTTTTGAGCAGAGAAACTGCCTAAGGCCGCACGGATAGCGTGGGAAAACTCTAAGTCCGTGACACAAGCTCCAAGATCATGCTGTCAATCAACTCTGCAATGGCTATTATATCTTCATTTGACAAATCAAGTTGTTCGACCATCTCCTCAGTGATTGAAATAGCAGTATCGGAACCTAGATAAAATGAAAAATGGATATTCCTTGCTCGACCTGTTAAAAGATACACGGTGCATAAGTCGTTCTTTGAACATAAAGAGTAAGACTTTTTCTATAGCAGAATATTCACTTACCATATCGATCGGCAATACGCAAGGTCAATGAAATTGTATTATCGTCATTTTTCTCCCCTTTTAACCTGAATTCGTTATTCTCTGTGAAACATTGTAGCTCAAGAGTTGAGGACCGAGGAGCTGTATTGATGCTTTTCGTAAGCTTTTTGCAGTTAGGATCTATGTCCATTGGATGAGGTTCAGACTGGATCAAATTTACTAATTGGGGCATAACATTTGGTAACTGCAGTGGACCACCGCGAACTTCCTTGGCAGTTTCAGCCAAAAGGAATGGATCTTTCAAGAGCTCCGCAGCTGGCAATCTAATAGATGCTGGAAGAAGACATTTCTCAATAAACTGCTTAACTTGGGGATCATTCACTTTGCCAAGGGAAGCAGGTTTAATACCCTGCAGGGAAAAGAGTTAGAGAGAGCTTAAACATGAATACTGGAAAAAATTAAATATTGGAGAGAGTTGTCAACTTACAGAGGAAACTTTCTTATATATTTGTGCAGGATTTTTGCATTCATTATATGGATATTCACAAGTAACCATCTCCAACATGCACATACCAAAAGAATAAATGTCGACAAGCTCATTATACTCCTCATCATAAAGCTCCGGAGCCATGAATTCAGGTGTTCCTACACCAAAGAACAAAGCATTACAAATTTCAACTGAAATGGATTAGCTGAAGCCACAGCATTACTTATTTTTGTGAAAATGAAGTACCAATTACACTTTGAGCAGTGGGTTGCTCCATGACGGTTGCCAACCCGAGATCTCCGATCTTGACTTCTCCATTGTTTCCATTTACAAATATATTATCACATTTTAAATCTCTGTGAATGATTGGAGGATTGTGACTATGCAGATAGTGTAAACCTCTAAGGATCTGCCGTGACCAGTTCTTGATGGCTTTCAAATCAACATTTTTATGCTTCTTACGGTATCTAAAAGGAGAAAGTAAATTCCAAAATGCCATAAATGAACGACAAAGCCAAGCAGAAAAGAAGTTCATGAAACTTACTGCCTCAAACTTCCAGAAGTAAACAACTCTGTTATCATGTTCATGGAATTGTTCTTATCATCCACCCAGGAATTGTAGAACTTCATAATATTTTCATGTTTCAATGACTTCAAAAGGTGAACCTCCGAATATAATCTTTCCAGCTGTTCAGATGTCTGCAATACATCTTCGATATTGACTTGGTTCCACGCAACCTCTATTCCATCAGCTTCGTCAAATCCCTTGAAACTACAAAAGAGACAATGTAGCAGCCAAAATGGAACCATCAATCAAAACCATATGCCTACACAAGTTAACCAAATTTAGAGAAGATATGCCTTGAAACCATACACAGTCTTGAATGCTCCCTTCCCCAGGATCTCATCATACTGAAGGAATAAAAACAAAAACCATAAAGATTATATCACTAAATCCAAAAGAGCAAACCAATGAAGCAACTTCGAATAAAGCAAAATACTTGAGAATAATATAAGGATTTAAGGATACACATTTTAAGCTTAATTTTGTTAAAGGCATTTCTTATAATCAAATTTTGTCATGTTCATTAAAATGAAAGCAATAAAAGTAATTATTTCACCTTGTAACAAAAAAAAAAACACTTAGAACAGCTCTAAAATGACCAAAGATGAGAAATTTGCAAACTTAATAATATAGAAGTTCGAGGACAATCAAATTTGGTTAAATTCAGGCCAATGGATTGCATTACTCAAACTTTACGCTGTTTGGTTGCTAAGAAAATATGTGGGAAAAAAAGTACCTTGGACTGCCTATACAAAAAATTATATTGACAGGTTTAAACAATAAGCAACTAGTTGATTATTCTGTAAAAGTTCCAAATTTTCCTTCAGAATTCGAAAATTTATGTCAAATTGCTTTGCTCCAACTTGGCAACCAAACAGATAAGTAAACCATAAACAATGCAAGAGAGAAACAACAATATACATATATAAAAAGGTACCGAAAAATATACCCGAACGTATCGACCCAACGGATCTTTCTCAGCAAAATCACAACCATCAGCCGCCTCCATTTTTTTTATGTGCAGAAAGAACTAACCGACGCCACAACTATAAAACCCGATCGAAAATTCCAACAAAAAACAGCCAAAATACACAAAAAAAGGGGGAAAAAAAGACAAATTATGAGGGGGAAAAAAGCAGAAAAGGCTGTTATAGGTCAAAATTGACCCTGATCGGAAGCAAAGACGAGGAGGAGGAGAGAATCTGTTGTTGTTTTTCAGAGAATGCCTCAGAAGCTATTGAATACGAATCGATTACCGATCGGAATCGAAATCGGAATCGACATCCAAATGCAACGACGGAATCCATATATTCTTCCACCGGTTTCCGATAATCCAATTTCATACGGTTGTTTGTACCTTGAATCGAATTTCTAATGAATTTCATACCAATCAAATATTCTCCCCCCATAATGCTACCGGCATTTTAATTTTATGCCCCCAAAAGTTTTCACGGAATTTGTGAAAATTCGAGGCAGCAAAAAATCCTTAAAAAAAAAAAACTTGAAATTTTGGAGACAAAAAGAGATTGAAAAGAAGAAGTGGCAGAGCCAGAGGCTAAAGAAGCAAAAAAACGCAACTTAGTTGTGGGGGTAGGGGCATATTGAGAAGTACTTTAAAAGGGTTGCACCGATTTTCACGGGGTAGGGTGCGGTGCGGTTTTAATTGCTATTACCAAGTTGTTGTCCGGGAAGGGAATTCTTTTTCCTCCTCCAATTTACTTTACCAAGGAGCTCCAAAACTTCTTTAAATTCCCACCGAATTCATCAATACCCTACTTAATGGAGCTTGGCTGGATTAATATCAACTTTAATCCTTTCCAATTATAAAATATTTAATTTAAGTCATTTAAATACTTTTTTTACTTTCACCCCACTAATTGATTAATACTTTAAACTTTTAAGTTTGTTAAAGAAACAAGAAGGTTATCTATCTTAAAGTTGAAGAGTTTACGGACAGAAAAATGAAGTCAGCAATAGCAATCAATTTATGAGATTTCCTGAACTAAAAGCGGTGCATTTTGGATTTGGTTAATCATTAAAGAAAGTACGTGGGAAGAGCAAGGATGTTTTTTTTTTTTGAAATAATTTCATTATAATAGTCTCCCTTACCCTATAAATAGGAAGATTATACACTTCAACGCACTCAAATTAATATTTTCCTACATTGGCAACAATGTCATGCTAATCGATTTAAAACTCAATCCACATATTTAAGCTGATTTAACTGTTACTAAATTTACATTTTGATAATTTAACTTCATAATATTATAAAATATCATTGAATTATTCGAAAATTTTGAATTTAAATTATTATACTGATAAAATTGCTATTGTACAACCTTCTTTGCATTGCCTGCACCAATGCTTTTATTCTCTTTTTCTTCTACAATTATTTTTTATGAAACAATTTTAAACGTCAAAATTTGCAAAACAAATTTCAAACAAATTTTTTTCCTGATCTTCGACACTAACTGTTAGATTAATTTAGATGTAAGGTATGTTTTATTTATTTATTGATAGGTATTAATCTATCGACCAATTGTCAAATTATAGCTTAGAACTCGTTAACCGAATTTTTTTTAAAAAAAACTTAATATTCTAGTGATTAAAATAAAAGTATTACTTAAATAAAAAAATTAAATTGTTTAATAATAATTTTTGTAATTTTTTAAAGCATTTTAAAAAAATTAAAGGTTTTTCCGTACAAAAAGGATGGTGCATATTGAAATACATAGGAATCCACAGTCCAAATGATGTAATTTGTTGAAGAGAAAATGAATGATTATTGATGTATGAATTTCATGCAAAGCAACAATCCATATGAAACCACTTCCATGTTTCTTGGATGCACTGTTTGCTTCTGATCGATTATTATGGGCACACCACTCATCTTTTCCAATTAAATTATCATTTTTCCCCTTAATAAGGAGAGAATAATTAAGCTAGGGATGAAATATTAAAATATTTAAAATTTAATTTAATTATGACATTTTATTTTTAAACAATAATTAATATAAAAAATAAAATTGGTGGAAAATATTAAAAACTTTTATCAATCATTAGCTAATATTGAATGATATATATATACAAATCGATAATCAAGATGCTACTACTTGAATCTTGATACATTAGTAATTTTGTTATATAAATTTTAAATATTCATATTAATTTTTATATTCGAAATTTAATACTAAATTATTATTTTTATATTTTTATTCCCATAATTACCCTTAAAATCATTGCATATGACATGCATTACGTGACAATAAGAGAATACCTTTAATTAGCATTCCTGAAGCTTGAGGGACAACTTTCATTGTAGGTATAGATTAGCTAACTGAAGGAAGGTTAAAAAGTAAAGTATTTTATCTATAAGTGGTTGAATGTAATTGTAAAATATATTATATTTTAAGAGAGTCAATATATTTCTAATTTTAGAGATAAAATTGTTGAGAATGACAACTTTAAACCCTAAATATGGACCATAAAATGTACATGCAAATATATATAAAAAATTAATCATATCTAAAATAATTCTTTTGGTGATTATTTCATATATTTATTTGTTTCTGTTTTATTAATAAAAGTATTGCAGAGACCCTTATACTATGAATCAAACTGCATTTTGCCCCTTATACTAAAAAAAATAAGCAAACTAGTCCCCATACGTTAGATCAGAGAGCAAATTAACCATCTTATTAAAAGTTCCATCAATTTTTACAGTTAAAATTGGTCTATGTATGTCAGCATGAGGCACATGTGACAAATCACATGTAATTGTTTGATTATTCTATCAACTACACTGGTTTTTAACAATAGAAATAGATTATTTTTCTAACAAAAAGGACCAATTTACTCTTTAATCTAATGTACAATGTTTAATTTGCTCAATTTTAATAATAAAAATTGGTCTCTATACGTCAACATGAGACGCATGTGACATGTCACATTTAACTGTCTAATTATTCTATTAACTACAACAGTTTTAACAATAGAAATAGATGAAATTTTTTACATGAATTTAGGACCAATTTGCTCTTTAATATAATATACAAGGATTAATTTACTCATTTTTTGAGTAAATAAAGTAAAATGAAATCTGACTCTTATTATAGGGCTTGCATGATGCACTTTTACCTTGTTTTCTCATCTATAAAGCAAAGAAATCATAGAATTCCTTCATGGTAACTTCCGTCAATCAATTTAAAATAGTCAGCATATAAGGATTAGATGAAGAGAAGAAGTGTTCAAGAATTAAAAATTTATTGGAGGATTTAAAGGTTGAATGATGACTTTATCTAAAAAATAATTAATTTACAGATATAATAAATTAACTTTACTTAACATTTGTTGTGACGACATTTAGAACAAAAATTGGCAAATACAAATATTCTCGCCACACTCGCTTCTATAGATTACATGAATGCTTGTGCACATTCCTTGCACACCAGATGCAATACAATCCATCATTAATTTTCTAACTGATTTATCTTTATTATTGACGTTGAAAGTCCATACATTTATATTCATACTAATATATGACATTCTAAAACTAGGATTTAAGATCTATGTATATGATTATACCTATCCATTCTAACATGTCTCAGGACAGGGATGGAATCTAGAAGTTGTTTGGGCAGCATTCAACGACCAAGTTGCACATCCATGGGGCACCTGGGATTCATTGAATTGTATTACGCCTAACAAGGCCAACACTCAGCATGGCTCGCCGCCTAATGTCTTTCCAAAACTTTCTGATATGTCCCTCCAAATATCATCAGAGACTCCTTTTTGTTCAACGTATACGGGTTGTATTTAACTACTTCTTCCCTAATCTTTACGACTAACAATGCACTTGTTATTACGACCACATGCAATTCACACTATTCCCTGCTGGGGCCGTGTTCTAATAACATGGCAAGTCATCTTCTGGAGATTAAATAAATACTATAAGATATACTGTTCTTATATAAGACTGATGTCAAATTACTAACATCCGTTGCATCACTTATGAACTAAAGATTATTACTTTCTTCACAGTTTGTTTGTTGTTTTTAGCTTTATGTTTCTGTCTCCCTCTGCTTTCAAACACTTCATCCGTTATTATTAAAAACATTAAAGTAATACCAATAATAAAACCTTTAAATCTTAACCTTTTTCATATCATAACATGTCAATTGGCTTTAAGCAGCAGAACAAAGAACACACCCTAACCGGATAGAAATTCTTATTCAGTCCTAAAAGTCCCATGTTTTAACATCCTCCATTTGGTTGACAGAATCTTAATTGAAGAAAAGTGGGGAAAAAAGTATCCAGTGACTTGGAGCTGTGTGTTTTTCTCAATTTGTCATTGCTAAATTATGTTGAAATGAAGAAGGAACATAAGAAAATATGTGGGTCTACCAGCAGGTATCTTTGAAACTACCATTCATCATACAGCTTCACACTATCAACTTCTTCAGACTAGTTTAGCTCCACAAAGAGGCTGGCCTGAGGATGTAATCCGGCCTCTTTCAAGGTCAGTGAGCGCTTCTCTGTACCATATGTTACTCGAGGAAAGTTGGAGACAAGGTTGTAATTCTCAACTTCTAAGCAACCCAATGAATCAACATAATCATAAACAGCTTGAATTGGTGCAGTACTGTGAAACCTCCTTTCTTTGCGTTCTCCAGTAGGAAAACGTACCAAAACCTGATTCACCAACACAACAGGCAAATATTTAATTTGGGAACTAATAAATATGCTTGCCAACAGAGAAAGTCGAAAATGCAGGTGATTTATAACAGAACCACATCATTGGAAATGAGAAGAAAGGTATTTAAGCCTGCTTAACCAGATCTAAAACCTTGTGAAGTCAAAAACAATGAGACATTACTTGTGTAACATTAGGTCCTTTCTCAGGTTCATCACCAAGTGACAAGGCTTTCTCTTGCCGCATTCTAGCTCGGGCAGCTTCCTTCTCAGCAGCTTCACGTGCTGCTCTTTCACGAGCCTCTTCTTCTTCCTTACGTTTCCGCTCAGCTTCTGCTGCTTCCCTTTCCAGACGTTCTTGCTCCTCTCTCCTCTGGCGTTCCCTAGCCTTAAATCATAAAAAGAAATGACAGTGTCAAGTCATTAGTCAAACAGTAGGTTTTACAGCACAGATCCATTCAATGATCAAGAGAGGGATAGCAATTTCACATTTCTAGTCGTCTTCGAATATGATGGTACCAATGAGGAAGTGTTACTAAAGTTACTAATTTAAGATTACAAATCAGCCTACCTGATCAGCTTCAAGCGCTGCTCTATAAGCAGCATCTTGCTCCTCCCTTAAACGCATGTTGTTTCTTCTCTCTTCTGCATCTAGTCTTGCAGCAACAAGAACAGGAGCACTTTCTTCAAGCACTCTCTGTAGTATTGTGAGCATTTCTTCAGGAGATTTAGGTCCCTCAACCTACAGTGAAAGAGAATAGTTCATTGTAATACTCAAAAGGAAAGATCACCATTAACAATATCGGCATTCTAGGGCTCAAGACTTGACTTTAAGAAAGAGATAATTTCACACAGAATGTAGTAAGAGCTAGAGTGAATGACATTGAAACTGTATAAACCTGATTTGTGAAAGCAAAGAAGTCCATAAACAGATAAATCAGCTAAATAACCATTTATTAAGACAAGTCACAACCAAAAAATAATGAGAAGCACTAGTGCTATTAAATTTTCCAATGAAGTCAAGTAATTAAAACATACGCAGGCAGAGAAGTTTAACATGTAGTCAGGAATGTTGCGCGCACAATTTAGGTTTAAGCTGCATCTTAATGTAAAGAAATAGAGAAGCTAGTACCCAAAAGTAAGCACAATATAAATCTCAAAATATGCCTTACAACAAAATAGGAGGAATTACTATTTGGCATGCGGAAAATCGGATAAGATAAGCTTTATGCTAATTAATCATTAAAAGAAAATTCATTCTACATTTATTTGTACTTTAACAACTATTTGACTTACCTCGTTATTGGCTTGTAAACTCTAGTTACTATATAGTAAATCCGTTGTCAACATTATGTATTATGCATAAAACAAAAGTAAGAAGAAATTCAACTAAGCTCTGTACTCATCAGAAACAAAAGGACAAAATAACAATTAGAATGAAATCCCTGATTTTTTTACCTACTTATCCGGTATCATGTGATTAATTGAAGTCATAAATGAACTTAAACTTATCTGAGAGTATGAACAATGGGTCAATTTCAGTTTCTGAAATTTCCAAAATGAAAGCTAATCACTATGATTCTTTTGCCCTTGAAAACAGTATTAAATTACATTATCAATAATTTCATCCAAAGTGAGAATCACAATGGTACGCACCTGTTGAAGAAGCGCGATCCTCTGATTGGTAGCAGGCATAACGACTGCACAAAACGGGAACCTGGAGGCTTTCAAGCTATTACTCATCTTAAAACCTTCACTAGCCCTAATGCTTCCGCCCCACGCTACGAAATTCTCATTCACAAAGGGCGCCAGAGCCTCGGAACACAACGTCCTTTCGCAGAACACGGGCGAATCCGGGTGGTCCGGCGAGTGCAAGTACACAAATAACAGCTTGAAGGCGTTCCTCGACCTCTGCAACGCGTCCATAAAACCCTCGCCGACAAAATTCGGCCCCCTCGTTCCGTACTCCCTCTCAAACGCCGCCACGAAATCCATCGCTTCAGAAGCCGCAGCTGTGACCGATACCAACCCGGCCGATGATTCCCCGCCCTGCCCAGAGCCTAGCCCGATCATCCCAAGGGAATACGAAAGAACTCCACCCGCGGCCCATAGACCCAGCCCAACAGCGCCAGAGATCAACCCTAAACTTCCGGATATCACGGAAATCGGTAATGTAACGAGTCTCCAGGCTAAGCCCGGTGCGGGAGCGGTAATAGGACCGGAGGCGGAGGCGGAATCAGTCCGGGCCCGTGAATCGGGAGGGTCGGAATCAGAGACAGTGGAAGAAGCGGAGGGTTGAGTGGAAGAGGTGAAGGAAGAGATGGCGAGTTCAAGGTCCCAACCATGGGCCTGAAGGATTTCCGTACACAAATCGGGATCTTCGAGTCCCGTGATGGCTTGAAAATATGCCAATTTATCGGCTACATCAACCATTTCTCAAGAATTCACAAAACAAAAAAAGAGGAAAATTCTATTTCCTTCGTTCTTGCAGATAAATGAAATGAAATGAATTGAAGTCCGACACCGAGAAGAAGACAAGGGAACTTCCTACCTTAATTTTTTTTTTCCTTTTTAATTTTCTGTTTTACGTGAGAAACGCACTGGAATGTTCTAAAACAAAAGTCGCGGTTGGGATCGCGTTTTGCCTACCAGAATTGGGCGCCACGGTGTGTTGTTAATTTACAAAACTACCACTGTCTGCAACATTTTTTTAGGGTAAATTACACTTATGGTCACTTTTATTTATCTCAAGTTATATTTTAGTTACTTATGTTTGAAATGTTAAGTTTTAATTACTTACATTAATGTGTTGTAACATTTTAATCACCGAGCCATTAATTTTCGTTAAAAATATAACGGTAAACTAACATGACACATTAAATCATCATTTCAAATAAAAAATTTAGATTAAATTATATAATTGGTTCCTATATTTTTTTCGTTTTAAGTAATTTTATTTTTTTCTTTTATGTTCTTTAAATTTTTATTCTTTTATTCTTTATTTTTTATTCTCTTTTGCTTCTCTCTCTATTTTTCTATTTCTCTATTTCTTTTAACATATCAAAAAGTTTGGTAGTGAAGAAAGAAGGCAGAAGTTAAAAGTCATCATTGGCTATAACCAAAAGTTATAAACTCATACTATCTGCTAACCATCAAAACCCTCCACCACCACCCATCATCTTCATTTCATCTATTAATACTTTCACCACTACCATGACATCCTTTCAAAAACATCTCAAAAAATCCCCAACATTTAGACTACCCAAGATCGAATCTCCATCATCAACCATTAGATCGGCTCGATTTTCTTATATGTGCTCCTCCATCACCAGTCATTGTCTAATCTTTGACTCTCTGTGATTTTTCAGGGCTTATTAATTGTTGTTTACTTGGATTCTTGATTGATTTGAACGTGGGTTTATTTAGTGAGGAGGATAATATTGTTGGGTTTGTCATGAATGAGGTCATGGTATTGTTGAATGTGTTAATGAATGAAATGAAGATGATGGGTGATGGTGAAGGGTTTTGATAGTTAATAGATGGTATAGGTTTATGGGTTTTGATAGCTTTCGGCTTCCTGCTTTTTTCTTCATTGCCAAATTGACTTCTTGATATGTTAAAAGAAATGGAGAATTAGAAAAACATGAGAAGAAGCAAAAGAGAATGGAAAATAAAGAAAAAAGGAAAATTTAAAGAACATAAAAAATTAAATTAAATTGCTCAAAATGAAAAGAAATATAGAGACCAATTGTATAATTTAATTTAAAATTTTTGTTTGAAATGATGATTTAACATGGCATGGCAGCTTACCGTTACACCGTTAACTGCAATTAACGACTTAGTGACTAAAATGTTATAACATGATAATGAAAGTGACTAAAATGTAACATTTCAAATATAAATGACTAAAATGTAACTTAATATAAACAAAAGTGACTATAGGTGTAGTTTACCCTTTTCTTAACTCGAAATAAATAAATAATTTGATTATATTTATTCAAAAATAAAAACAAATAAATATTTTATTTTTCTAAATGATGTGCATAATTAAACCGAAATTAAGATTTTATATGTATAATTTTATCAAATTAAAAGTTTGCTAAATTATATCAAACCCACAAGGAGTTGATTGTATTTTGCTCTCTTTATTTAAAAAATAGGCAAATTAACCTAGGTGCATTAGATCAAAGAGCAAATTGGTTCTTTTTATTAAAATTTTCATTAATTTCTACTATTAAGAAAATAATGTGAAAGGCAGAATAATCAAACAATTACACATGGAGTGCCACATGTGCCTCATTTTAACGTCCAACGACTGATTTTTAATAGTAGAAATGAATGAAAATTTTAACATAAATACTAACTTGACTTTGATTCAATGTACAATGACTAATTTATTTATTTATTTAGTAAAAATAGTAAAATACAATCCAATTTTTATTACAAATGTCTTTCATATTACTTTTACTCGCTTACAATATAGATGAAAGAAAATACATATTTATTAAAATTTTATTAGCTATAAGTGAGAGAAAAAAAACTTCCATACAAATCTTCATCCATGTTCAGATTACCTTTTTTTTTATTTTTTGTAAAAATATCATTATAATAATATTTAGTATCATTTAAAAAAGAAATCAAATAATTTCTTTAATTAAACTAGTATCGAATAGATTCATTTTACTAAACTCAGGGAAAAAAAAAGTTACCATAGTAAATATATATTACATGAAGGTTCATTATTTTTATTTTTTAAACCATTTCTTTCACACCATGTTTGGTTCAATTTAATGGCTATGCCATTACAATCCTATTCTGTGAGCCCACCCTAAACACCTGTTTGGTTCAATGGAATAAGCCCGTAATTGGAATGTCCTATTACGTACTTATTCCATTACGGGCCTATGCAGTAAAATTACCTGATTTCTATTTTGTATCCTCACCACCGATTACTAATTCGGTTTTAAGGGGACCATCACCACAAAAACTCTCCCCACTTTGCCCTCTTCCATTTTCTCACCTGAAAGGCTCCCCACTTTCTCCCTCCGTTCATTCCATCTTCCTCTCTTCTAATTTTTCTGCCCTCTTTTTTCTGCTTTCTTTTTCTATCTCTCAATAGATTTTTTCTTTTCCTCTCTTCCATTTTTTTTCTTGATCTGTAAAATTCCATCAATTGTTGGACAGAGCAAGAGGGTTCTTAGAAGGGGAATTGAAATCTAAATCGAAAACTGAAAATGTTGAGGGTAAACCGAGTGATAAACCAGGCATGAGCTTCGATTTCAAATTGTCGATACCTCCTAAGTCATGACCCAAAGATTTCCCCTTCACCTCTTCAACATTTCGCTTCAAAATCATCTATTCGCTTCTTCGATATTTACAAGGCAATTCCTCCATCTCCCCCTTTTTAACTCTAAAATATTTGATTTTTTAAGCTATAGTTCTTTTTAACTTTTTGTCTTGTGTGTGCAGCTTGCAAGCAAGGAAAAAATCGAGAAAGAATGAGCAAGACTGTAAGTTTAAGCTTTGTTTGTTTATTGAAATTTTGTTACGTGCTCTTTTTTCCATGAGATTTAATATAAATAATTGTTTTAATTTGATTTAGGGCAATGCTGATGAATTGAATAGAGGATATTTTGATGATATTTCTGAGCTAAAACAACATGGTGGTAAGGTATTAACTGATTTGTTCTTTTTATATACATATAGGCTATATCATTTGCAAATCTGTTCAAATTAGTTGAATTGCAACTGATTTCTGAGTAAAATTAATGTTACTTTCTGTAAACATTTTAATTGTTAGTTTTTCTTTTCTTTTCTTGTAGATTGCACTGGCAAATAAGATTCTAATTCTTGGAATTGCAGCAAGGAAGTTTCCTGCCATGGATGTTATATATTCTGATGGTAGAAAATCAAAGCTGCCGATTGTTTTTTATGCAAGTGGCGTTGATGCTAGCAAGTTGGCTGTCCCTGAAGCATCTTTAGTCTGTCTATCATTGAGAGCAAACTCTCAGGTATGGTTTCTTTTTTCTATGTTTGTTTTGGATTAAATTTATGTATTTCTTAATGATGTTATAAATCTTCCATTTTTATCATGATAAGAGAACGTTGAATAGATAGTGCATTGCTTTAAAATTGTGATAAAGAGGCATATCAGTGACTCCATGGCAATGGAGGGGTTAGCACTAAATTGCAATCATGAAAAACAAAAGATGTTGTTGGTTGCTAACTTTTCTTTTCTCTTGTTTCTGGTTATTGTTATTGATGATGCATTTTAACTCATTTTCCTTGTCAGGCTATGGTCGATTCTTGAAGCAAGCCTTTTTATGACGCCCTTTAGTGAGTCCAAGAGCGTGCAGCTATATGAGGTTCTATATTTTTCCTATTTAACTTTTCATTCCTTTTTGACATGTGTGGTGAATCAATGATTCTCAATTTTCTGTTGCTAGAAAGAACTTATAGTTACATGCATCTGTAGTCAATGATATAACAAACAAATAAAACAGCGAACAAGAATAGAAGATAACTATGCTAGTATGACTTGTGAGTTATGACTGTCCTAGTTGAGCTTGTAGCTCATCAGATCAGCCTATAATTAATATTGCAGTTGTCCTTTTATTTACTGTATTTGAATGGAAATTCTTGGCAGCTGATTTTATGTTTTATATAAGTTATTTGTTAAAATAATCATGTTTGGAAATTATTATGTGTTGCTAAATGATAATATATTTGCTGTTATCAGTATCTTTTATAGACTCTTGGTTCTTATGCTTGAATCCCATTAAACGACTGCTTCTTCGATTTATGAGGAAATCTAGTTATGGAGCGAAGGATGCTCTTCAGAGGCATATTGTTTATTCATTTGGTGATCATTATTACTTCAGAAAGGAACTTAAGATTCTGAACCTTCTAACTGGGTAATCAAAAGTTTCTTATATCCTAATCAATAACATAACTAATATTCATACAGTTCTGTTTTGTTAGTCTGAGAAGATGCCTTTTCGCTTGTTTGAAGGTAAATTTTCCAGCTTGACAAATTTGGTAGAATAAGATGGCAGGGCTTTGGTTTGGCAAAGCAAGGTGAGTTGTCATCTCTTTTTTATTGCACGAAAGTTATTCTGGAGGAAAAATAGGTAGCCTGGCATTTTTTAGGTACCGTATTATCTTAATGGGTTAATCTCTATTTTTGCATTCAAAGGATACTAGTGTCAAATGAAAATAATGATGTGATTTGTTGGAAACATGGTCCTGTTTGCTATTTTCTTTTAGATTTCTGCAACCAAGCAAAGCCTTAGGTTTTCCATTTTGGGTGAGCGAGTGGAAAAGTAAAGAAGTATCCTTATGTTAGTGTCAGTTTTATTTCAACTTCACTTTCTTGTATTCTAGTTTTGTGTCAGACTTGACTTAAGTTATATGCCTATCAATATCCCATTGATATTCCTTGCAGATACTTTTGGCTTGCCTGGAGTAGCTTAGTTCTTACACTGAAAGCCTGTTGGCTCAACAGGATGAACAAGTTCACAGTTTTGAGAGACCTCAATTTTGTTGCAGAAAACCTTGGTGTTGAGTTTTTCAAAGGTACTGTTGTGGTATAATAATGGTGTTGAGCTTTTCAAAGGTACTGTTGTGGTATAATAATCTTCCCATTACTGATGAAGTGTAGAGTTGAATGAATTTTGTATTATTTTCTTCAACAATTAGAATAAATTGTATTTATCTATTCGATATCGAACCGGTTGGCAAAGCTGTTGAGGGAGTATTGTTATGGAGCATTGGGATTTTATAATGTAAAGCAATTTTATAATGTAATCATTAATGCAAAACTTTCTCATTAACATCGCCTTTTCCAATTTTATAATGTAGATAAACAAATATTTTTTGTTTCTTTCAGTTGAAAAAAGAAAAATAAAAAGATGCTATTTTTCTTCTTGATGCTTTGTGACTTTTTTTCTTTTATTTGTAATAAAAATTTTGTGTTTAATACAATCAATTAATTTTAGATTATAACACAGGTAAAAAGTTTTATATAAAAATTATGTAAATAACAAATAAAACTTTAGTTGAAATCATAAAATTGAGATAAATTCAGAAGTAATGCATTCAAATAATAGTGTACTATTTTGAAATATAGTAAATAAATTTTTTAAATGTTTTAATATAATTAAATATAAAAATAAAAAAACATTTTAGTATAATTTAAATATAAAAATAATTATATTAAGAATGTTATTAAGTTATATTTCATAATAATTATATTAAAATATGATTAAATTATTTATTTTTATTTTTATCAAATTATATTATATTTAATAAGAATCTAATTAAAATTTAATATCCATATCTAAAAAAATTCTGCTAAGGGTATTACGGTCATTTTAGTTTTTTTTTATGCTATTACATATCTATTCCATTCAACCAAACACAATAATACTATTACAGTTCTATTCCATTACATTCAACAAAACAATTGAATTACTGATTACAGGCCTATTCCATTACAGCTCTATTCCATTACAGCCCTATTCCATTCCAGTGAAACCAAGCGTGCCGTTAGTTTGTTCTTAACTTCCGTGTTATAACTATCATGAAACAATGCAGTGTACTTGTGACACTAACCGGTACCCAATTCCACCCGGCACTATCTTTGACTTTGTTTACCAAGAATATGGGAATGCCACTAAAAATAATGAAATTTATTTATTAATATATTAACATCGAATTAAGCAGTTTATTAAAAACAAGAATAATTAAAAAAAAAGAAGAAAAATAATGAAGCTGATCAATACAAAGGAAGGAAATAATCACATCATA
The DNA here is from genome assembly GCF_007990345.1 of Gossypium hirsutum. Taxonomy (NCBI): domain Eukaryota; kingdom Viridiplantae; phylum Streptophyta; class Magnoliopsida; order Malvales; family Malvaceae; genus Gossypium; species Gossypium hirsutum. The sequence continues at coordinate 44,212,827 of NC_053425.1, read as the reverse complement.
AGCACATACAAAACAGATCAGTGATGGACAATAGTAACATAACACTCTACAATGGCATCCACAATAGGAATATCCAAGAAGTGAGTTTTAAACCTTGCGAACCCTTTGGCCATCCTGAAACCTGACGTCCCGTCTCGTTATAAGATTCCTCCAGAACATGCTAATAAAGCTACCGTTGAATTTACCCCGACTGAACCATATATCCCAGTAAACCACCAAATTTAACACATCCTGGGTGGTGGAAACCCAGGACCAACAGTAAACTACCGAATGGTATCGGTGAGTTGTTGAAGGCGGTGGTGAAGTTAGGACGAGCGACCAAGACAGCACTGGGGTTTTTGGCAGTGGAGGTTCGTGACCTTCTCTCTCGGGGAACGTAGGGCTCGCTTTGGGAGTAGTACCATGACAAGGTATTGTTTTGGCGCAAAAAGTCAAAATCCATGTCAAAATCAATCTTCTTGTAGCCATTGCTTTTTTTTTCCCTGCTTGTTTTAAACGAATCCTAGCATTCTTGTGTTTATATAGATCATGAAAGCCGATTAGGGAAAAAATATAATCATGAAATTGTCTCCTCAGTTCAAATAATCAATGTATACAACTTTTCTTTTCTTTTTCATAAACTTTTTCATAAACTATTATCGATTAGCCTTTTCCTCCTAAATGATGTAAAATCCATCCATCTTTGAAAAATTTCTTCGTAGATGATATAGAATCCATCTATATTTGAAAATTTTGTAGTGTATTATACAATCCAAATAGTATTACTTTCCATTAATAATGTCCATTAAGTGTACTAAAAGCTGTCAAAGGTTTAGACTTTTCTGTTAGCATGATTTGCTAGAATCTTAATTTACATTCAAATTTTTTGAAATATTTTACTTGTTTAACTTGATTAATTAAAATATCATTTCTTGAAATAAAATAGCCATAAAAAATAATATTTTGATTTAATCTTTTATAATTAATGACCATTCTAGCTTTTCCTCTTTTTATTTTGATATGTTTTTTAACCATAAAGGTTGGTCTACAATATGGACTATTAATTTTTTCTATTATTCATTTTTCTAATAATTTCTTAATTTGTATGTCAAATTTATCTATATCTTGTTTAGTATAGATCATTGGTTTAACCCTAATAATTTTATTAGAATTTTCTAATTTAATATCACAATATCTAAGGCTATTTTCCCATGATTTTAATGGTTCTTCACTAAAATCATTATATAATATTTTAAACAACCAATGACTTGTTTCAAGTTGTTTAATTTGTTCCTTTCTTGGTGGTGTAAATTTTTTATCACAAACAAATTTATGATTTTCTACTAATGGTATTTCTATCGAAGTTTTTTCTAGCGATAACATAATTAAATTTCTATCAATAGAAAATGAAAAATATTGATATATAAAATTATTACCGAATAATATGTCTCCATGCATTTCTGGAAAGCATAATATTTTAGGTATCACAAATCTTACATGATTTATGTAAACTGGTACGTTTCTAGCTTTATATTGAATTATGGTTTCGTTACCATCTATTCCTATGGCTCTTATTGGATACTTCATAGGTTCCCATTTTTCTAAAAGAATGACATTTTTTTCTGCAACTACTAGTTGTAGGTCCAGTATCTAGTAAAGCATGTAAATAATATATTTTATATTCTCTAAATTGAAATGTAATTTCAATATATGTGCAATATTTCCTGGATTAGAAATTCGAAAATATAATTACATCACTTGTTCCAAGTTTCATTTGTTAGAGTATTATCGAAGTTTGTATTTCTTCCATTCTAGTGTTTCTAGAAGATACAGAGTGTCTACTTGGTTCCGTGGGAAAAATAGGAATATGGATTGTTTTCATTCCTATTGGTGTTGAAGATATATAAATTCTACTTGGATTTTCCTCATCTTCCTCTATATGAGTATTTGAGGGTAAAACCAAATTATCATTTGTATTTGTTATTGCTGTATTTTTTAAAATATAATTTATCACCAGATGACATATATTCTATTGTACTTTCTGGTTTAGAAGTACTTGCACTATTTATCCTATCATCCAATCTCTTGGTATTGATAGATCTCTTAAATGTAATAATTTTAGTTGTATTTCAGTAGTTATTTTATTAGGTTCAAAGAGTTCAATAATTTTATTATTAATTTCTTTGATTTATACTTTCGTTGTATTAGTATATTCATTAATAGAAGTCCAACTGATTACTAGATCTTCTGCTAAATCATTAATTTCAAAATTTTTTGTCTGAATTCTAAGACATCAACATTCTTCTATCAAAGGATCTGTAATAGATATAAAGTAATTTGGTTTAACTTTAAATCCTATTACTTCTGCATGCAAATTTGATTGAATTCCTCCAATAAGTGCTTTTGTTGGATTTTCAAATCTTTTATTTAGTAATAACGCTATTATTGATATATTATGACCTTTTCTAAACAATGCTCTTATAGTTATCATTATAATTCCTAAATGTATATATCTAACTTGGGGATATTTCTTTTTAATCCTCTTAATTTCATCTTTATTAAATAGTGGGATTTCTGTTAATCCACCTCTAGTGTATTTGCCAACTGTATTACCACTTATTTTTTTTATATATCTTTGACACCATATTTTATATTCAAATATTTTATAAATTTATTCTTTAGAAATATGATTTTTATTAATTTTTTCTATCATTTCATCAGAAAAGTCTTTTTCTTCTCGGATTATATTTCCAAATTTCATCCTTAGGAATTTCTTCTAATTGATTATTAGAACTGCTTCCTATATTAAACATACATATATATTCTTCATCATTTGTATCAAAATTTGTTTCTGATATTAATTCGTACAATATTTCCTCAAGATTTATTTCCTCTTCTGAACATGTTTCTAAATCTTGTTCTTCAAGTGTTTTAATCATTTTTCTTGCACTTTTTCGTTTAGTAGGAGAATTTAGTGCTATATGACATTTTATTAGGACAATTTAATGCTATATGACATTCTTCATCACATATGAAACATTTATATATTTGTTTTTTAGGATTTTTATAAGTTTTTCTTCTAATAAATCTTTTTCTTTTTACTATAACCAGAATTTTTCTTATTTCTTAGTTTCCATCTGACTAGCTTATATCTTCTATTTTTTTTTATGTTTTTTATAAGTATTTGGACGCACTGATTTACATCCAAATTCCCATTCATTTTCTAAAATTTTTATACAATGCTTAACTTGTTTAGAAGCCTTACTTTGTAAACAATAATTAGTTATTCTTTCTTCTGCAAAATTAATTCTATTTCCTATTGAATCTACGATTTTTTATTTCACTCCAGATATTTTACTATGCTTTTCTAAATAAGAATCGTATTTTTTTATACAAATCTCATCCCATGGTGGTGGTAATTTATGGAAATATTGTTTTTTTTCAAAATTCTATATTTTCATTTTTTAGTTTTTGATATTCATGAAGAAATTTTTTAGAAAATTCTTCTAGATATCTAATATCACATAATTTAATTTTTGACAATACATAACTAGACAAACTATCTTGAACTTTTTTTATCAGCATAGCCACAAAATTCTGTTTTTAGAATATAAGTTAACCCTTTTAATAAATCTTTGGGAGTTTGAATCTGGTTGATTAACTGTCCTTTTTGTTCTTTTCATTTTTTTTGATTCTTGCCAGCTTCTTAGGAATTGTAGAACATCTCCTTGAAATATTCTAACAAAGTAATTTAAAAATTTCTCTTTTGACCACATATTGTTGTTAACAACTATAGTCATAGACTGTGCCCAATCATCTATGGTCTTTTCATAGTCTGCTATAGGAATATTAGTTAGATCTAAATATATTTCTCATTGAGCAACATTTCTTTTATTTAGATCATTTATCCTATGTGGGATAAGTTGAGTAGATGATTCCTCTAAATTTTAGATTTTATTTCATTAGTAGCAATATTTTCGATTTGATTATCAAAAATTCTAGTTGTATTTTCAACTTGTTATTAATTTTTATTGAAGGATCTTAAATAATCATCTTTTTGAAGATCTGGTTCTAGTTTTCTTTTTCCATAAGGATTTTGATCTGTTTTATCAGTATCCATTAGTTCTGGTATTTCTATATTTTCTTCTTCATCTGTTGAAGTATTTTCTTCATCAGATTTGTAACTAGTAACATTTATATCTTTTAAGGTTATAGAATTATCAGAATTATTAGAACTACTACTACTATCTGTAGTATCATAGTTTAACATATAATGATAATTGAATAATACAAATAGGTCTTTATGTTTTTCATAAAGTTGTTCTATTAGTTTTAGATATTTTATTCTTTCATTTTTATCAAATGTCTTAGTGAATTATTCTTCTAATGTTCTATAAGTTGTTTATAGGACTGGAAATCATGTTTTTGTTGATAAGTATAATTTCTTTTCTGTTTTTCATATTTTTTTATGTCTTTTGTTTTTGGAAGATGATTTCTCAGAGGAAGTGTCTTCTTTTTATGACAAAGCTAATATTATGTTACTATTTCCATAATATGAAGGTCCTAAATTTATTTCTTGTTCTATATTTTTTTGTTCTAATTTATTATTAACTTCAGATAAAATATCTTTAAATTCGTTGTTCAAATCTAATTACGTAATTTCTCCTAAATTTTTATTTGTTACTTTATTATATAACTTATAAAAATAAATAGAAATAATATCTATTAAACTATTAGAAATATATTAAATAGGATACGATGTGCGATGCAGGTACAACCATTGTGCTACATTACGTTGAATATATATGAAGGGACATTCACCCATTCAACTCCAAAAAGCATTTGAACATTCATAACTTTTAGGACTTTGAATCCTACATATTCTATACAACACATGATCTGGTTCTGCAATTCACCATTTAAAAAAAAATGAATTTCCCTTTATTTTCATTATAATATTTTATCGAGAAAGTAATTTAGTATTTTTCTATTATTTAATGACCTAATGATATATGTAATGACTGTCACTCCTAATAATTTCACTAACACAAACATTTTTGTCTTTTTGTCTTATTTTTTGGATGCAAGGTGGTAATACTGAGATTAAATGAATTTGTTGAAAAAATTGTATTTTATGAGAACTTTGAGGCATATTTTCCATAGGTAAAGGTGGGGAGTTGAATCATAAAAATATGGTTTCATATTCTACTCCGTGATATCTTTACAACGGTATATCATGTGCTCAAAATAGTTGAGTGATGAGTGAGAAATTGATGCTCAAAGTAAGCTACTTAGAAATATTTGTTGGGGAAAAGTAAAGGCTTAGATTCTACATTGGTTAAATACCAAGTATGAGATGTGTTTATATATAGAAACCCTCTTAAAGGATAATTGAATGTCTAAGTTTAGAACCTTGCCTTGTGCACAGGTGGGGTGCAAGTCCAAACTCGACGGGGCTGGGGTACACTCGTACGATGTGGGTGATATGAAATGTCCGAATCAATTGGGCTTAAACTGGACTTGCAGATATTTTTAGCACAACACTAAATTATTTTAGCAGATAGAATCTGTTTATATAACGATATTTATCTTATTTATTTGATCCTAATTAAATTGATTTATTGGCTCCTTAATGGCAGATTTTGTGGAAATTTCCAAAATTCCAACATTCTCAATGCCTATAAAAAGATATCAATTCTGTAGAATTTTACACACTCTCATGTTCTCTCACACTGATGCTCTCAAAACTCTTCTTTTCCTTTTCGTATTTTTCAAATTTTCCGGTGATAGAAAAAGATATCATTTGTTCATTGATCGTTGCAGAGTTGCCGTTGTTTTGATCATTGTGTTGTTGTATCTTGGGAAACATTCGACCAACGTTTCTCCAAGTACTGTAAGAGAACTAAATCTGTCTTAAGGAGACTGTGTTAAACAGGTCTCAACGTTTAATAAATCTCTGTTCTTATTTTTTATTTCAACTTTTGTCATGGTTTTATTGATTTACATATTTGAAAACTTAAATATAAATTATTTTATTTATATTTTACATTATATATAAATATGTGTTTATTTATATTTAAATATTTTGTTCGCTAATGTGTTTTGTCCAACAATCTTAAGACAACTGATTATTTTTGCAATTCTCTAATCTGAAACAAACGAGACACCAATGTGAAAAAGAAAAAAAACTTTCAAACATAAAATTTTTAATTAAATAAATTTGTTTCAGGATTTTTCCCGCCCTTTAACAGATTTTGTTTCTCTATTTTATTTTATTTCCAAACAAATATTAAAACTAAATAAAATCTGTTTTATGATATCCCGAATTACGGCCTAATCGAAATAGTAGTTTCGGGACCACAAATTCGAGATAGAAATAATTATTTTATAATTATTTTGAGGTCTATGATATGATTGCATGATTGTGTGAAAGTTTCGTGAAGAAATTCTATGCATAAAGTGCTTAATTTGAAATTTGGGACTAAATTGAATAAGTTGCAAAACTTGCATTCTAGAAGTTTCTAGTATGAAATTGCTTTGGAATATTAATTAAGAGCCCTTAAATAGCAATTTGACCAATTTCTAAGTTTTTGGACAAAAATTAGACATGAATGAAATTTTTGAAAGTTTAGTAAGAAAGGGCATTTTGGTCATTTGGATTTTAATGAATTAAAATGGGAAAAATCAAGCAAAAATCCATTCATCTTCTTCATGTTGCTGCCAAATTTTACTTGCTACCATAGCTAGGGTTTCTTCAACTTCTAAGCTCAATAAGCAAGGAAAATCGAAATTCGGGCTAAAATCGGCAAAATACCAAGTTGTGGACAAAATGGTAAAAATGACCATTTTCACATACGAGGTAAGTTCATATGATTTTAATAATGCAATGTGTATTTTAATGTTAATGTTATGATATTACATGAATTGTAAGTATACATATATGTGAATAATTTGATATTATGTAAATGATGCAACATTACTATATGTTGTTGATGTCTTGATAATGGTATGATGATTATTGTTTACGAATTGTTGCATGCTATGATTATTGTTGAATTATTATACAAATTATGTGGAATACTTGAAAAATATGAGTTGCCACCGGAGTATCAATATTGACATCACGAGAAAGATGGCAAAGGCGTATGATCGAGGAAAGAGCCCGTTTGAACCTTATGAATAGGTTAGGATACAAGTGACATGTCACTAGGAAATTGATATCCGAACTCGTTGTGTTGTGGTATGAGTTCGTGAGAGTTATGAGGCATCCAAACTTGTTGAGTTGCGTTCCGAGTTCACCTATGGATGCAAGCATCCGAACTCGTTGAGTTGTGTTCCGAGTTCATTATGGATGCGAACACCCGAGCTCGTTGAGTTGTGTTCCGAGTTCATTATGGATGCGAACACCCGAGCTCGTTGAGTTGTGTTCCGAGTTCATTATGGGTGAGATTATGGTAGCTTTGCTACATAAACCGCAGGCTATTGAGTTTGTCTAGCTGTGGGCTTCCGTGTATCCGATTATATATTCCGAGTGTTCAACGGGTAATTTGATGAAGTATTCGATAATGGTCCCAATGAGACAAGCCATTGGTGAGTATGTTCTTAAGTTAAATTACAAGTTGTACAGGTATGTACATTAAACTTATGTGTGATGCCTTGATATATGAAGTATATAGTATTGGTGAATACTATGAAAATGACATGATGAGGAATAAGTATTGATACTTGATGACATTGAGATTATGGATCTATGCCTATGAAGCATAATTATGTGTTCTTTCCATGATGGATGAAATGATATTGTATGGATTTAGTGAATAATAGTTGTGATTGAGTAAATTTAGCCTTGGTAGTTTTGGGTTACTGTAGTGATGCAACTTTGGAAATTCACCATAAATTTTGAAAATCGAGTTAGAGGGTGAATAAAAAATAAGATTAAATCTCAATGAGTCTAGTTTCACATAGAGAAAACGGCACATGCAATTGAATTTTATGTTATGAGATATTTAAATTGTTGCGAGATAGAGTCTGAATGACTTTGAGATCCCCTGTTCCTATTTGAGAAATTCACTAAAAATTGTGAAAAAATAATTAGAAGTTATAATTTACATGTATAGATTCCTTATTGAGTCTATTTTTAATAGAAATAAACGGAATAGCCCTTTGAATTCTGTACAGAGAGAAAATTGATTTGTAGTGAACAAAGGTCAGAGTAGCCGAACACTGAAACAGGGAAAACTTTAATGAATAAACTGTACTAATTGGCTAAGTCAAAAATTCTGAAAATTTTATGGGAGAAAGGTATATGAGTATAGTTTCATGGAAAATTAACAAACCTTAATTTGGAGTTTTATAGATCCAGATATAAATTATTTAGTAACTATAGCTCGATTAAACAGCTTAACCTGAACATGTGTAATTGTACAATTATAGTGTTTTATCTTAAAAAGCATGTCAGTAATTGCTTATTAATTTCATATGGACTTACTAAGCGTAAAGCTTACCCCTCCTCTCCATTTCTTTAGTATTGACAGGTCGGCTCGGGGTTGGAGATCGTCGGAGGCAAAATCACACTATCAAGCTATCACTTTTGGGAGAATTAATTTAAATATTAGAAATATCAAGTGAGTAGCATGTATAGGAAGCTAGTTTTATGACATGCATTATTATTATGATTTGGCCTAACCTATTGATCTACGTTGAGTTATCGTATATGGCCATGGGATGTGGCCCATATTCACTATGGTTTGTAAGCTTAATTAATCATGTCATGTTCTATGTTTCTGGTGTGATGAGGTTGATAGTCATGGATGTTGGTTAAAGTGAAAAATGTTTAAAATGAAAGACTTGTTGTTGCGTGAAATTTTTCAGGTTTTCGTAAGTTCTCGGTTTACTCCCGAAACCGTTCCAAAGTATGTTTTAGGCTTCGTAGACCCAAATAAGGGACGTTATGCATGTGTCTGAACAGTTTTGAATTAAATGAAATTTTAGGGCCGATTTTGGTTTGTGTGCATGTTTAAGTCCGGTAATGCCTCGTATCTGGTCCCAGCGTCAGACACGGGTAGGGGGTGTTACATGTTTCAAGATTTACTCCCTCTATTTAACAGATTTTATTCAATTTTTTTTTCTAAATTCAAAGTAATAAAATCTATTTCGGGATTTATTCATGCCATTCAATGGATTTTATTCCATTTTTTATTATTTCTAAACAGGAAATTAAAGTTAAAAAAAATCCGTTTCGAGATTTATTACCACCTTTCAATGGATTTTATTTCGATTTTGATTTTATTTCTAAAAATGAGTATTAAAATTAAAATAAAATCTGTTTCAGGATTTACTCCCGCCTTTCAACGGATTTATTACATTTTGATTTTGTTGCCAAAAACGAGAAATTAAAATTAAATAAAATTCATTTTGGATTTATTCCCGCCGTTTAACAATATTTTATTTAATTTTATTTTGTTTTAAAATTAGAATTAAATTAAAAAAAAATATGTTTCGGAATTTATTCCTGCAGTTTAACTAGATTTTATTCGATATTGTTTTGTTTCCAAACAAAGACGTAATCAAATAATTCTGTTTCGGGATTTATTCCCGCCATTTAACATATTTTATTTTGATATAATTTTGTTTCAGGATTTAATATTGTCGTTTAACAAATTTTTTTTTATTTTATTTCAGAATTTTTATTCTGCCGTTTAACAATTCAAATGGAAATTTTTCTGTTTATAGTGGCCTTAATTGTGGCTTTAAATTGTGAATTAAAAAGAAATTTATTAACGGTGAATTAAAAAGACAATATGAGAATGCATGTCTAGGATTGGTTCTTTGAAAGACTTGGTATTTAAGCATGCCGAGTGCACCACATCTCTTTTAGGGTTACCTACTTGGTGCAGTATTTTATTGTATTTTTTATTAGACCGTATAGGCTTTTGTTTCGGGTTTTATTAGATTCCTGTCGTTTAACAAAAGTTGATAAGTTTTCTAATTCTGGTTTTGTTTCTTAACAGAAAAATGTAAACTCCCACCAATTCAATCAATTTGCAATCTGAAGCTTTGGTTTAATCGTAATCTTCGATCAAAAACTCAGTATTGTTGGTGGCAGCTGCTATAAGCCACAACATGAAACCTGTAAAATTCTAGGGACAGAATTTCAAGACTTGGCAACAAAAAATGTTGTTTTATTTGACCATGTTGAACTTGAAAAATTTTTGAAAGATGACCCTCCTACTGTTTAAGAGGGCGAGGTAGATGAAGTTACCGTTTTCACCGCCGTTGAAGCTTGGAAACATTCTGATTTCCTATGCTGATTGTCAGATATACTGTATGAAGTGTATAGTGTTAAGAAAACAACTAAGGAATTATGGACATTATTAGACCATAAATTCAAAGCCGAAGATGCTGGAACTAAAACGTTTTTAGTTCCTAAATTCTTAAATTTTGTAATGGTTGATTCCAAATTAGTTGTGAATTGAGTGCATGAATTTCAATTGGTCATTCACGGAATTCTTGCTGAAGAAATGATAATAAGTGAATCCTTCCAAGTGGCAACCATTATTGAGAAGCTGCCTCTTGCCTAAAATGACTGCAAGAATTACCTAAAACAAAAAAGAAAGGAAATGTTAGTGGAAGACCTAATTGTCAGACTTCAGATTGTAGAAGACAATAGAGGTACGGAAAAAAGGCTAAACAAAGCAGCAAATGACAATGTTACTAGAACAAACATCGAATAAGTCAAGAAAGACTTCAAGAAAGGAAAACAACTACAGAATGGATCTAAACTGAGACAAAAGGTGTGTTTACAAGAAGCAAAAATTTTAAAGAAAATGCTTTAATTGCAACAATATGGGGCACAAGTCATTCGACTATAGGATCCCAAAGAAAGTTAGAGCTAACGAGGCCAATGCTGTTGAAGAAATTTCCAAGGAAGTGTCCGGTATGGACTTATGTGCCTAACATACGCAAGAACTATGAATAAGAATGTTATTTCTAAAGGGGGAATGTTTGTGGGAAGGGAATATGTATTAAACTAATTGTTATCTCTGTAAAAGAAAAACTATGAATAAGAATGTTGCTTCTTTTCTGTTTATATGCTTAAATCATTTAATTTATGGCATAGTAGGCTTTGACATGTTCATTATGATACTTTACGTACATTAATTAACTTAGAGCACATTCCTTCATTTCACAATAATTATAATTATAAATGTAAAAATGTGTTGAGGTAAAATTAACAAAGGTAAAAAACCACTTGATCTAATACATAGCAATACTTGTAAAGCTTGTTTAAATGAAAGGAAGGAATAAATATTTTTATTACCTTCAATGCTACATATATTTTCTTAAAAGCAAAGAAGAAGAGAATTTTATTCTCTATAAGTAAGAAATTTGAAAACCAACTTAATAAAAAGATTAAGTAATCGTGGTGATGGATATGTTGAATCATTTGAATATTATACACAACATGAAATTATTCATGGAGTAATACCACCATACTGTCCTCAAATAGGGTAGTCGAACAGAAAAATTGAACTTTAATGGAAAAAATGAATGCATTGCTAAAAAGCTTTGGGTTATCACAGGAAATGTAAGGGGAGCATTTTTATGAGTTAATTACCTTTTAAATAAGGTGCCCCACAAGAAAAGGAATAAGACACCATATGAGTTATGGAAAGGTAGAAAACCATCTTATAACCACTTGAAAGTATGAGGGGTGTTTTGCTAGCATAACATATAATGGTAAGTCGAGACATATGCGTCGTCAACAGAATACCGTTAAACAACTTATCTCAAACAGAGTTATCTCTATTGATTTTGTAAAATCAAAAGATAACATTGCGGATCCGCTAACTAAAGGCTTAAATTGAGATCATGTTGATAAAACATTGAAAGGAATGAAATTAAAGCCCATGAAAATAAAAGGCGCTATGTGAAGGAAAACCCTACCTAGTTGACTGGAGATCCCAATATCTAGGTTCAAAGGGATAATCTAATTGCATAGACCTTGTGACGTCACTATGGGGGTACTTATCCCAAGTCCGTTCCTACGATGTAAACAATGACTAAAAATAGGATAGGTTAAGCAATGCTTGTAATGACCATTGTGTGTTTTAGTGAGCAGAACAACATAAGTCACTTATGTGAGAGTGAAGTGGGGCCACTTCAAAGAGACTATTGGGGAATAGTTCTCTCAAACTCTTGCAGAACCAGGAGATGTTCACGGCTATATGAATATACCCATGAGAACTAAAAGGCATAACAGTTTAAGGACATCACGTCTACTAGTCAGCTAGTAAAGTAAATACACTAGAAGGTTCAAGGGTGGATACCTATCTATCTTATGCAACTATCGATCATAGATTCTATCACCACATCAAGTCAATGTTTTTCTATAAAACTATCAATTTTCATTCATGTGGGGGATTGTTGAAAAAATTACATTTTTTGGGAACTTTGAGGCATATTCTCAATAGGTAAAGGTAGAGAGTTGAATCATAAAATTATGGTTTCATATTCTACTCCATGAGACCTTTACAATGTTATATCATATGCTCAAAATGATTGAGTGATGAATGAGAAATTGATGCTCAAAGTAAGCTACTTAGAAATATTTGTTGAGGAAAAGTAAAGGCTTAGTCCCACATTGGTTAAATACCAAGTGTGAGATATATTTATATATGGGAACCCTCTTGAAGGGTGATTGAATGACTAACTTAGATCCCAGCCTCGTGCCGGGGGGTACAGGTCCAAACCTAATGGGGTTGGGGCGCACTCGCACGACGTGGGTGATGCGAAATGTCTGAACCAGTCTGCCCCAAAATATATCTGTGGATATTTTAGCCCAACACAAAATTATTTTTCCTCAACAGACAGAATCTGTTTATATAAGAACATTGATCTTATTTATTTGATTCCAATCAAATTGATTTAATTTTTAATTAAATTGATTTATTGGCTCATTAATGGTAGATTTTGTGGAAATTTCCAAAATTCCAACATTCTCAATGCCTATAAAAGGCTATGGATTCTGTAGAATTTTACACACTCTTATATTCTCTCACACCGAATTTCTGTTGCTCTCAAAACTCTTCTTTTCCTCTCTGTATTTTTCAAAGGTTCCTGTGATAGAAAAAGCCATCGTTTGTTCGTTGACCGCTGCAGAGGTGCTGCTGCTTTAATCATTGTGTTGTTGTATCCTGGAAGACATTCGATCAACATTTCTCCAAGTACCGTAAGAGTGACCGAATCTGTCTTAAGGAGACCGTGTTAAACAGGCCTCAACGTTTAGTAAATCTCTATTCTTATTTCCGATTTCAACTTTTGTTACAGTTTTATTGATTTACATATTTGACAACTTAAATATAAATTATTCTATTTATATTTTACATTATATATAAATATGTGTTTATTTATATTTAAATATTTTGTTCGCTAATGTATTTTGTCTAATAGAATTTTTAAAATTTAAACATTGAATTATATCATACTACAATCATCATAGCTTTCCTTTTTCATCAAGATGGATCCAATTTTTCTTTTGCTCAGCAAAAAAATATTTTAATAAATTAATAAAGTAAAAGTTTATCGGTATGAAAACAAACTGAAAGCAAATGCCACCTAAACATAAAATCAAAGAAGCAACCCGAAAATACCAGGAAATAATATCCTAAATACACATATCAACACCAAATCAACAGCCTAGTATGCAACACCTAAAAATGAACACAAACCAAAACAAAATCATCAAAACATAACCCGAATCCCAAACAATCAACAACCTAAAGCATTGCTGAAAAAAGATGAGAACATTTATGACACCAAGCCATCATCATTCCTCAACACCCTAAAACACCAAGACCAAATTGATCCAATAATTGAAATTTCACAAAGGACTTAATAGAGATTGATCAAATTGATTCTCAAATCTTGGGGATGGACTTCATCTCAATAATCTTTTGATGCTCAAACGAAACACCAAACAACCCTTCTTTCAAAAAACCAAACTATAACTTCTTACAAGTCAATAAATCCCAAAACAATAAAAACCAATTGAACTTTCAACTCAAGTGAGCCAAACATCAATGGTTCCTTATGCAGCTATTGAGAATAGCAGAGAGTTGCAAAGCTGTTTAGACAAAAAATAACTTGGCTTCATTGGATTCATCACAGCACACCTTTATTGTCCCTCAATGATATGGCCAAGACCTAAGACCACCCTAGAGTTGTTGTGGATCTTATGGAGCTACCATTAGAGCCGATAACCCGAGCTCGAGCTAAGAAGTTCAAAGATGTTGCAGCCTTAATTGACCGAGTTTGGGGAGAAACCATTGTGGGTTTCATCGAATGATCTTAGACCAGCAATCCAAGCATGCTTTGCAACCTTCTCTAAGCTCATCTAGCTTGATCTTAGCTCATTGAGCTTAACTCTAGCTTATTTTAATCTGTGCATTTTATTTGTTGGAATAAACAATTAATTCGGTTTTGGTTAATTTAGTTTTTTAATTAAGTCATAATTTAGACAACTTTAATATGAGTTTAATTATGCAATATTCTGAACATCTTTAATGTGTCTTAAGTCTATTAATTATGTCCTATTTATAACATTTTAATCATGTTTTATTTCAGACCAATTAATTATGTATTTAATGTGTCTTGTAGGATGATGAATGGATGGTATTAAAAGAGAACACATGTACTTGGAAGGCAATTAAGAGGGGGATCTACTGGTTACTATCTCCCATGCAACCTTTCATGCATTGTAAAGGCCACAAGAGTTTTCACACTTGTTCATTGAACTGAATCATCATGTTCACACCAAGTGACCATCCAGATTTAAGTGTTCACACCAAGGGGCTGCTCAATTTCGGTTGTTTACATTGGAGACCCTTTATGCGCCCATGCAACCATTAAGGGCTACTTGTCTATTCGGCTCTTCAAGGCAGCATCTTAGCTTGTTCACTCCTATTTGACCGATCATTTCCTATGCTTGTTTAGCTCATTCATAAAGCCAATTAACTCAGCTGATTGGGATCACCAATGAACAAGGTTGTTGGCGTCACTAAGGCCTGGAAAACTTCAAAGAACATGTTGATTAATCAATAGTTTTCTTCAGCTCAATTAAGCTGAATTAAAGGCTGACTATTCAGCTAGGCTTTGTCCATTCGGATAGCTTAGTTTTTAGCTATAAATATGAATCTCATTTCATGTAATTCGGACTTTTTGACACCTTTATGTTCAATATAACTTTTGTGAGTTACTTCAACTCTCTTTGTTCTTTTGTGACTCAACTGACTTATCTAGCTTAGCTAGTGGCGTCAACCTTGTTTCATTTTGAATTTATCACTCTTTGAGTGTGGCGTTCCAAACCTATACTTTTGGTTCCTATCTCCCTATAGGTAGTGGGTCAAGGTTCTATCATCTTTTCACCTTAAGTGTCACTGTAAGACTCGGGTCAATACTGTCCTATATATTGGTTCTTTCTTTGACCTTAAGCCTATCTATTCTATCCAATTTCCAACCTAAAATCACCTATTTCTTTATTTTTAGCTGAACCTTAGCTTTATTATATCTAAAACACTTGAACTCCTTTGTTTAAACCTATACTTATCTGATTTCAGCATTAACCTCAAGTTGAACGAATACTTCTCAATTTTACGATCGGAAACATACGTGACTCGAAAACACTTATGAGCACGAGTTCGCGTCACTCAATATTCCACTGCATCTAGTAGGCCCCAGTTATCTCCGTACTAATCCATCCGCATTGAAATTAACGACATTTGGTATTGGATAGTCCAAAGAAAATAGGGTGGGGTCGAATAAAAGGCAAGGCACCACAACTTACTCGTAGCATCCTTTAAATAATATATGAATTTGATAGGACATTATCTCCTTTGATATCATAACAAAATCACCCCACTCACAACCATTTCTTTCCTTTCCATATAGAGTTTTATTTAAATTGCTTCCCAGGACCCAATTCCTTTAAGGTCACTCTTACCTTCCATTAGATATGTCATAGCTAATGTTTGCCTTTTCAGATTACACGCGACATAAACAATCATGATAGAACTAGGGAATTCCCTAGAATCTCTACAGAATTATTGTTTGAAACTGTGAGATGTTAAAGTTGATTATATTTTGAGGAATCATATTATAGTTTTATGATTTTTAAATCAAATTTATGAATATTTATTTCTAGTTATTTCATTTTTTTTCTAAATTTAAGTATTTAAAAAGCCCCTAAAATATAATTAAAAGATCAATTGAGTCATTCAAAACTGCAATTAATTCAGCTCTTAATTGAAAGTTAGTAATTAATTGAGCCTGTGGATTATGGTTCTCTATCAAAGCCCTGTTAAGTGTTGATGATGTAACACTCTTTATCCGTATTCAACGCCAGAACAGGATACGAGACATTACCAGACTCACATCACAAGCAAACAAAAAATTCTGAGTTATAAAATTGCGTCCAAATTAAAACCATTCGTATTTAATCATAAAGTCCCTAATATGAGCCTACGAGGCCTAAAACATACTTTAGAAGTGGTTCGAGACTAAACCGAACACTTAGGAAATTTTTACAAAACTTAGAAAATTTTTGCTATGAACAGAGGTCACACGCTTGTGTGGCTTGGGACACGCGAAATTTTTTGCTATGAACAGGGGTCACACGCTCATGTGGCTTAGGACACGCCCGTGTGGGTAGGCCGTGTGGTCACCCACGCCCGTGTCCTTAACCCTTGTAACTCTCTGTTTTGCAATGCATGGACAAATTGAGATCACATGGCCAAGTTACACGCTTGTGTGCTAGGTCGTGTGGTTAATTAAATTTTCATAAAATGGGTGCAGACTTCACACGCCCGGGACACACGCCTGTGCTTGAGGCCGTGTCCCTAACACGGCTGAGACAGACGCCCGTGTCTCTGCCCGTGTGCTCAAATCTGATGTACCACCCCAAACTCGGCCTGGATGTTATGGCCGAATCTAGCGATCTCACATTAAAGTCTTTTTCAAAACCATAATTTCATTGGAAAGTCCATTATACATTATAACATTATTATATTATTAAAGAAAATTTGTAAATCATATTAGATTGTTATTACACTTTAAAACTATGTTTGTTGCGGAAGCTTTAAAATTATAATAAGAAGACGTGGTGTTTTTGAAAAAATAATTATCTTTTGAAAAGACGTCTTCTTCCTACAACTAGCAGTTTATATCAAAGCAAGGGAAAATCCAAAATTAAAATTTAAAAACTTAGAGAGTCCTTATTCATAAATAAATACCCAATTTGGAATTTAACAGTAAATAAAAGTCAAATATAAAGCAGGAGCAATAGTGTGGCCACCTTTGAGTCCGATGTAACATCGATCTGCCTAAGGATTACCTGTGCAGATAAACAGAAGGGTGAGTTTACGAAAACTCAGTGTGTAATCCCGTATAAGCAAATAATCAGAGTAAACACAATTTGGACCTAAACCCTTCCAGTTTTAGTTAGGGCCTTAGCCCATTTCAGAATCAGAAACAGTGTGGGCCTGAGCCTATTCAGTAACACTATCAGTGGGGCCTAAACCTATTATAAAATCAGTACATTATACAATCAGAAATTCCTACCCAATCCATCCTCTACACACCATCTCCGTACCAACCCTACACACCATGTGGGGATAAAATCGACCCACCCATCCCTATATACCAAATAGCACCGGTTGCGGCACTATAACAGTATTTGCAGCAGAGTTGCCAGTAATAGGCTTATAGCCTTTCAATACACTTCCTCCAATATCATATATCTCACCCCATGCAATGCAACATAATATAAATGTATATACAGTAAAAATGACATGCTCAAACAGTCATACATCACATAGGGGTATATCAGTCATTTACAAAATTAAAGGTCCGAGTACACTTATCTGCCCAACAATAGGTCCATATTCGTCTTGGGCGACCCGTACAACCTTAATAGTCAATCGGTGATAATGGGCCCGTAGCCCATATTGCGGGCCCATATGGGCCCACGCGCTCATATGACCCACATAGCCCAGAAATGGCCTTAGCCGTATGAATTACACAACCTGGCCCAATAATCTCCTCACGATCATGTGGCTTACCCTCGTGGGGACCACATGGCCCATTTCGGCCCAACATGGCCCAAAACGGCCTAATTCTATGAAATCGCTCATGGTGGCCTCTACGATCGAACGCACACGTTTTACGCGTTCGGACTACCACACGAGCGAACGTACGCTTGTGTAGCGTCAATAGTCATACTTTTTCGGCTTTTTCCGATCTATGCTTATAGCAGTGTGATTACACACATGTTAGGATTCAAGGTACGCAACCCCTCTTGAGATGAATTACCCTTACAACAATTGACAAATTCATGACCAGTGTTAGTCATGTTTAATACCACAACAGTCACCAAACGAACTCGTTACAGACACTTACTTCCACTGCTTCAACCAATGAAGTCTTATAACTCCGCAGGTAAACCAAGTCCAACATGATTTGGCACTGCCACAATAACATTTGACACATAAAGGATTAGCACCTTAACAGATTAAAAACAACATGCTTACAACACTTGAGACAAATTTCTGCCCTTACCCAAAATACTTACCAATCGACAGCAACTTGCACTAGACAGAACCCATTGCTTAGGAAAAGGAAAACCGACAAGAGAAAAAGAATGGGAACACCAAATATTCGGCCAATGAAACAGAAGAACACCAAAGTCGATTCCCAGTTTAAGAGAAACCAAAAGCAGAAGAGGGAAGAGAAGAAAGTATACGGCTTTAATCAATGTAAGGAAAAACTCGATAAAAGCCGAAGGAATCGAGAGAAAAGAGAAAGGGATATTCAGCTAGGAAAAAAATAATAAGGCGATTGAAACACACACTTACCAATAAATCAAATAAATTTTGGCAACAATCAAACAAGGAGATTCAGCCAAAGCAAGAAGAACAAAAGGATTTTGAGAGAAGGAGAGTATGAGTTTTCGGCCAACACAAGACTCAGCCTAAGAGAGAAGAAACTGAGAAGAGCTGAAAGGAAAAGAAAAAGGTCGGCCACTTTATCAAGGCGTCGGGCTTAATATAGAAAAGAGAAGAAGAAGAAAGGAGAAACGAAAAGAAATATTCGGCTAAAGCAAAAAAAACAAAAGAAAGGAAGCTGCCAACCTGAGGTATTGAGAACGAAGTCGACACTCAGTTAGCTAATCCCCAAATTGGCACCCAAAGCAGAACCAATTTTGGCACCAATTACCATAGCCAAATTTTTTACCAAATGAACTCCTCTAATTCAGTTGGCCTTCTACACATTAAACACCTCCCTAACATTCCTACACAACCGAAACACTAAATGCCAAATTTCAAACCCGGCACAACTCCCCTTCAAATTCAAACTTGCTCGATTTTCTTCTTAATTCCCTCCTATCCACCAATTCAAAAAATCGAAATCCCCCATGATTCTCTCCTCAGATTCTGCTAACAAAAAAATATGTTCAAACTTTTAGTGTTTAGGTCAAACACAACCTCCTCCCATGGCCACCGGCAAAAATAATCTCCATTTTCACAAGAAAGGATTCGAACCTCAGACCCCTTGCACACTCTACACACCACTTACCACTAAACTAGCAGGCTTTTTATGAAAAATAACCACATTTATTTAAGAAGCCTACTGACTAGAGACAAGGTTTTAATCAAGTAAAATCAAAATTTTGCAAAAGCCAAGGCTTGAACTTAGGACTTCTCAGACATTTCCCAGAGCACTTAACCACTAAAACAAATACACAGCTGTGTCACTTTCTTGCATGACTAAACATTTATGTGCAGTCTCCTGATTGCACCCACTCAAGACTTAACACTTCTAGGCCCAAAATTTGGGGCGTTACATCTGAGCATTCTATTTCTCAAAATTAAGGTGCAGGGGACACACGGCCAGAACACACACCCATAGGGCAGACTGTATGTCATACATGGCCTAGGCACATGCCCTTGTAGACAAAATAAAGGCTATTTACCAAGCCATTTGTCACCCTCTTTTTCACCTACACTTACACAAGTTCAATGGCATAATCCATGGCATGTTTAAGCAATCAAAACATCCACAAACAAGGCTAAATCATATCATTCATCACCAACACTTAACATATTTACTTTAGCATAATTTAACAAATCAATTCATACCAAACTCACATTCACAACTATCAACATGAATATTTTCATCATGCATAGTTCTACTTAGGCTTCCTAGCACACCTAAGGACCCATCTCATCCATTTTATAACAATCATTTAACCATAATAAACGTATAGCAACCCATTACAAAACACAAAAACAAGAAGGCATTAACATAAATACTTATATAATGGACTTATAACCATTTTAGCCAAAATAAGCCAATTATATAGCTAAATACCAAATCACCTTAAACAAATATAACCCAGTACATTTGGCCAAATCAAATGACACATATAAAAAAAAACCAAGTCCCTATACATGCCATACTCTTCAAATGTTTTAAAATCATCGGTACCCAAAAGATAGATTGATAATGTGATGCGACTTTTGACGATCTCTAATCCCGAGCTAGCTTGGTGACACTATAAAACATTGAAAATAAAATAGAGTAAGTTATGTAGTGGGCCATTTTTGCCCGGGCCAAAACTAAAAAATTTAAACCAATAAAAACTGTCCATTTATAACAGTAGGCCCAAATACCCAATCACAGCCCAAATACAAAATCCAATAACCCAAAATTAAACCTACCCCTAAAACCCAATACCCAAGCCCACAATATTAAACATTTTCAACAGAACAAAAAGGGTAAAAAACCCTAGTCGCATGCCACATCGGCGCCCCTCTGCCGCACACGCCACCGCCGCTCGAGGCTCACCAACCACCTTCCTTCCATGCGTCTGACGCCTCTGACACCTGCAAAGAAGACACAATGCAAAAAGCCAACACATAAAAGACAACAAAGAAAAAAATAACATAGAAACAGACAAAGAGTAAAAACAAAGGGTCTTGTATTCGGCTATAAAGCCCAAAACTTCATCTTTGTATTTTTTTACGCACACTAATAAATCAAAAGTAGAATAGAAGTTTGAAAATGTGTTATTTTGATCTCTTTTTTTTTGTTTCTTTTCGTTTTCTTGTTTCTTTTGATTTTATTATTATTATTATTTACAAGTCTATTTTAAATATAAAAAGAGGCAAAAAGTAAAAGGAAAGGGAACTCATCGGAGTCATTCCGTGTTTTCATTGTCGGAGGCTCCTTCTCTAGTGTCGAAATCGGTTGTAGGGGAAAAGGGCCTTTTCTTTCGTTTTCTGGGCGTTTTAAGGCCGGATTTAGATTTAGAGGGGTCAAAATCTTAAAAAACCACCTTTTTATCTTCGTCTGCCACCATACGTGATGGCGCCGACACAGGCGACCAACAACCGGTACGGTGGTGGCCCATCGGAGATTTGGCCAGGCCATGGCTGGAGTAAGGGGTGAGTTGAGAGAGAAAATAAAGCTTTTTTTTACAAGGGGCTTTAAAATCATTTTTAGTCAAAATTTTTAACTTATATTGGTTATGCAAAACGGCATTGTTTTGCACCAAGGTACCAGCCCCAAAACGACGCTGTTTAAGTTGACCCGCGCGCTACCAGACCCGCTCCAGGGGGGATCCGCGTGTTTTTGTTAAATGCATTATTTACAACCTTGGTCCCTCCGCTTTTGTGGTGCGCTACAATCTGGTCCTTTTACTTACTTTATTTATTTTTAAAAATTTGGCCACATATTTCGCGCGTGGTTCAATTTGGTCCTTGGCACGCTGAGCTCTTGGGGAAAGGACGCGTGTCCGAATATTGGGCTATTTTCTGAATTGGTCCCCGTTAGTTTAAGCGTGTTCCATTTTGACTTTCGTAGCTACTTTATTTATTTACGATTCGTGTCCCTAAATTTCATTTCGATCACAACTCCATCCTTAGCCTGTTTAATTTGTTTATTTGTTTTTTTAAAATATTGTTTTATTATTATCATTTATGTTAAGTCTTTTCTTATATTATTCATTTTAAATTGTTTTATATAGTATTCATTTCAAATTGTTTTATTGTACATTATTTTAAGTTATTTTTTATTTTTTATTTTAAGTTTTTTGCATTTGTTATTTTAAACTATTTTACCTATTATTTATTTTAAATATTTTTTATATATTTTTATTTATTTTAAACTATTATATATATTATCTATTTTAAATTTTTTTATGTTATTTAGTTATACTATTTTATATGTTAACTGTTTTAAATTCTTTTTTATTATTTATTGTAAACCTTTTTTATTATTATTTATTTTAAGAGTTCATATATTACTTATATTGAACTGTTATGTATATATATTATTTATTTTAAATTTATTTTTCACATATTATTTATCTTAAACTTTTATATGTTATTTTGAATTGTTTTATAAATTATTTATTTTAAGTTGCTCTATATATTATTTTATTGTTTCGTATATTAATAATTTTAAATTATTTTATACTATTTACTTTAAATCACCTTTCATAGTATCTATTTTATACTTGTGTTTTTATATATTATTCATTTAAAATTGTCTTATTATTTATCTTAAATCGTTTTGTATTATTTATTTCATTTTTCTTTGATTATTAATGTTGGTATTTAAATAATGTACATTGTGTGATTATTCCCTTCATGTGTACTATAATTTGTTTGTTCGTGTTTTCATATTATTGTCATTCATTGATATCACGTTTTATTCATAAATCGTTATTCCATGCTCCATATTATCATCCCATCTCATTTCATCACTTCAAAAGTCGCGTTTAAATTTTATTTTTATATATATATCCGTACTAAACCATTTTATTTTATATCCAACAAAAATGTGCATCATTTAAGTATTATACTCGTTATTATTCAAAGAAGGAAAAACTTTAAAACAAGGCAATATTTCGCGTTTTGGAGATTCGAGAAATTGTACCCTAACTTATGGGGTTTCAATTCTCTCGTTAAACCTAAATAGCAAAATATCCTTTTAAATTTCGAAATACACGAAATTTCAATAAAAATTAAAGGCTAGCTTATTCTGGAGGGTTCCAAGGGTCGTGTCCTAACTTACGGGATATGACGTTTTGTTACCTCGAGACGAGAGGGTCTTTAACATTCTTTTCGATTTAATTCAAGCATTTTTAAAATTAACACTAATAAAAAAACAGATCGTATTTTAAAATCTTTTCAAAATTTCAACTTTCAACGTTAAGACATTAAGTAATCAACTAGGTACCAATTTTGGGCGTATCGAGGGTGCTAATCCTTCCTCGTGCGTAATTGACTCCCGAACCCGTTTTTTGGATTTTGTAGACCAAAAATGATCACTTTAGTAAATTTAAACTTTTATTAAAATGATTGAATTACTAGGTGATCGATCACACCTCAAAAAATTGGTGGTGACTCCCATTTTCGTTTTTAAATAAAAGTTGATCCTTTTTGAAAAAATGGTTTCGACAAGCTATATAGCTTAGTAAGCTCATATGAAGAAATAAGCAACCTTACCGTACATTAATTGTGCAAGTAATATAACATAAGATTACATAATTTACCATAATCTCATGATCATAATTCACTTCCATCACAACTTACCTTGAATTCGTCATTTCACAAATTAATAATCATAAGCTTCAAGTACGTACCTGCACCATCTCATAACGAATTTACACTTATTCTCATCTTTGACATACCCGTGAACCACTCGGAATAATAATGTCGGATACTTGGGAATCTTGCACACTAAGTGCCACATATGTAGCCAATGCTACCTCAACCTCATATCGCATAATTGCTCGTTCTCTAACTAATCAACGGGCTTGCTCACACAAGCTGTCAGTCAAGACGTAGCTACTCGGTGCTACTCACACAAGCTGTCAAGTAATCGTAACATATGCCGGTATACTCAACCACCGGTACGACGTACAAGACTAGCATCCAGATCACATAATCACATAACACATGGTAACCCAAGTGACATGTCACTTGTATCCTGATCTATTCCTAAGGTTCAAACAGGATTTCTTACTTATCGAACCGTCGTCGAACTCGTCCGTAGAGTTAAACTCATCCACACAATCAATCATACAGTTTATGCAATATTAAAGTATTTAAATAAAATTATATTAAATATTATTTAACATATGAACTTACCTCAGTACAAAATGGCTAATAGTTCGATTTAGTCCACAACCTTGTTCTTTCCCCAGTCTAGGTCAGAACCTCTTCTTTCTTGATAATCGAGCTTGAAAGCTTGGCCAAAACCCTAGCTATGGTGACCCTTGAAATTTTGGCACAATGAGGATGAAATTGAGAAGATGACATCTTTTATTTGTTTTATTTTGTCTTTATTAACCAAATGACCAAAATACCCTTAATGCCAAACTTTGAAATTTCACCTAACCATGTCCATTTTTGTCCAATTTAGAGTATAATGGTCTAATTACCATTTAAGGACCTCCAATTTAAAATTTCATAGCAATTAGACACCTCTAGCTTTTAGAACACATATTTTGCACCTATTGCAAACTAGTCCTATTAGTCTAATTGGACACTCTATCGATAAAATTTCTTGACGAAAATTTCACACAATCATTCAATCATATTGTAGACCTTAAAGTAATAATAAAATTAACATTTCTACTTTGGATTTGTGGTCCTGAAACCACTGTTTCGATTTGACCCAAAAACGAGTTGTTATAACTCTTCCCCCTTTAGGGATTTTTGTCCCTGAAAATCTTACCGGAAAAGAGGTTTGGGTACTGTTTTCTCATAGCTTCCTCGATTTCCCACGGAGCTTCTTCGACCCCATGTCTTTGCCAAAAAACTTTCCCTAGGGCTATATTTTTATTTCACAATTGTTTAACTTTCCGGGCTAGGATCTTGATTAGTTCTTCACAATATGTCATGTCGGGTCGAATCTCAACCTCAGTTGGTGAAATCACATGAGATGGATCTGATCGATATCGTCGCAACATAGACACATGAAACACATTGTAGATTTTCTCTAATTTCGACGGTAAAGCTAGCGATAAGCCACTGGTCCTATCCTTTCAATAACCTCATACGGCCCAATGAACTGCAGATTCAACTTGCCTTTGCAACCAAATATAAGAATTTTCTTCCACGGTGATACTTTTAGAAACACTTCATCACCAACCTAAGATTCTATATCCTTTCGTTTCAAATCCGCGTACGATTTCTGTCGATCTGAAGTTTCTTTCAAACAATCACAAATTACTTTCACCTTCTCTTCGATTTCTCTGACCAAATCAACCCTGTGAATCTATTTCTCACTAAGCTCAGTCCAGTACAACGGAGTTTGGTATTGACAGCCATACAATGCTTCATACGGAGCCATCTTTATACTTGATTGATAACTGTTGTTATAAGTAAATTCGACCAACGGTAGGTATTTCTCCCAACTACCTTCGAACTCTAAAACACAACAACAAAGCATATCTTCGAGAATTTGGATCACTCTCTTAGATTGACCGTCGATTTGCGGATGGAATGTAGTACTAAAATTAAACCTTGTACCCAACGCTTCTTGGAATTTCTCCCAAAATCGTGACGTAAACCTCGGATCTCTATCCGAAATAATAGAAGTAGGCACCCCGTGCAATCTAACAATCTCTGCAATTACAATGCAGCTAGCTTATCTAGTGAAAAATTAGTACGTACCAGAATAAAATGAGCCAGTTTTGTCAATATATCAATAACGACTCATACGACATCTTTTTTCTTTAGAGTCAAGGTAACCCCAATAAGAAATCCATCGTAACTCTATCTCGTTTCCACTCGAGTATAGTCACCGGCTAAAGTAAACCCGAAGGTACTTGATGCTCGGCCTTTACTTGTTGACAAATCAAACATCTCGATACTAATTCAGAAATATCTTGTTTTAATACCCAACCACCAATAAAATTTCTTCAAATCATTATACATCTTCATACTTCCTAGATGAATAGACAGACCAACACTGTGTGCCTCATGAAGAATTTTCTAAATCAACTCAGTATCTTTCGGTACACATATCCTACCTCGGAACATCAAACAATTATCGACCCCAATTTGAAAGTTTGAATCACCATTCAGTTCGCGTTGAACTCTTTTAGCTTACAATTCACTGTCACATTTCTGAGCTTCGCAAATTTGCTGAAGAAATACCGGTCTAGCTTTCAACTCTGCCAGAATCGATCCATCATCAGACAAAGTTAGTCGCGTATTCATTACTCTCAAAACAAACAAAAAGCATCAGCGACTACATTCGCCTTCCCAATATGATAATCGATCACTAACTCATAGTCTTTCAATAGCTCAAGTCATCGCCGTTGTCGCAAATTCAAATCTTTTTGAGTCATCAAATACTTTAAACTCTTGTGATCGGTAAAGATGTCACACTTCTCGCTGAATAAATGGTATCGCCAAATTTTTAAATCAAATACAGTGGCAGCCAATTCCAAGTCGTATGTCGGATAGTTCCTCTTATGCGGTTTCAACTGTCTCGAGGCATAAGCTATCACTTTACCCTCTTGCATTAACACATAGCCAAGACCGTTCAGTGACGCATCGCTGTAAATCACAAACTCTTTTCCCGACTCAGGTTGTACTAATATCGGTGCCTCAGTCAACAACGCTTTCAACTGTTCAAAACTCTTTTGACATTTCTCAGAACACTCGAATTTCACATCTTTTCGTAACAATTTGGTCATAGGCATAGCAATCAATGAAAATCCTTTAACAAAACATTGATAATACCCAGCTAATCCCAAAAAGTTTCTAACCTCGGATACATTCCTTGGCGGTTTCCAATTAACAATTGCCAAAATCTTACTCGGATCAACCCTTATACCTTCTGCTAAAACAATATGCCCCAAAAATCTGACTTCTCAGAGCCAAAACTCACTTTTTTCTGAACTTAGCAAACAATTTCTCATCTCTCAAAGTCTGCAATACAATTCTTAAATGTCCGGCATGCTCAGCCTCATTGCAAGAAAAAATCAAAATGTTATCAATGAACTCAACTAAAAACTTGTCCAAATACGGACTGAAGATCCGATTCATCAAATCCATAAAAACAACAAGAGCATTAGTTAATTCAAAAGGCATAACAAGAAATATATAATGCCCATACCTTGTTCTAAATGCAATTTTTGGAACATCCAAGTCTTTAATTCTCAGCTGATAATAGCTAGATCTCAAATCTATCTTCGAGAACATTGTTGCCCCTTTCAACTGGTCAAACAAATCATCGATCTTTGGTAAAGGATACTTTTTCTTTATCGTAACCTTGTTGAGTTTACGATACTCAATACAAAGTCTCATGGATCCATCTTTCTTCTTGACGAATAACACTGGTGCACCTTAGGGAGAAAAACTTAGTCTCGTAAAACCCTTATCTGTCAAATCTTACAACTGAGTTTTCAATTCTTTCAATTTGGTTGGAGCCATTCTATATGGAGCTATCGATATCGGTGAAGTCCCCAATACTAAATCAATAGTAAACTCAATCTCTCTGATCGGTGGTAATCTAGACAACTCTTCTGGGAACACATACGGATATTCACAAACTACTGGCACAGATCCAATCTTCAATTCAGACACTTTCGTATTTAGTACAAACGCAAGATAATCTTCACAACCTTTTCTTACATACATCTGAGCCGACATCGATGAAATCACAATAGGCAACTCACGCGACTCATCAGGTTCAATCTAAAGATTTTTATTATTTTCACATTTCAATTCAATAATCTTTCGTCTACAATCCACTATGACATCATGTAGAATCAACCAATCTATTCCAAGAATTACATCGAACTCATCAAACAATAAAAGCATCAAGTCAGCCGGAAAACAGTGACCCTGAATCATTAAAGGACAATTCTTGCAAACTTTATCAACTAAAACATATTTGCTTAAGGGGTTCGACACTTTAATCACATACTCAGTAGACTCAATAGGAAAATTCTTACTAGATACCAAATTCATGCAAATATAAGAATGAGTCGATCTAGGATCAACCAATGCAACTACATTAGTATCATAGAGAAAAAATGTATCAGTGATAATATTAGGGGATGACGCATCTTCGCGAGAGCAAATAGCGTAAGTTCTAGCAGGTGCTCTGACTTCTGATCTCGCAGTTAACTCTTTCGTCACACCCCTACTACTGTTCCCAGTCCCAGTATTTCTCAATAGCTTTCCTCTAGTGGCAGTGTTACTTGGCCTTATATTCTAAAAATTATCTTTCTCAGCCATTTTATGGCAATCTCGAATGAAGTGATTGGGGGAGCCCCATTTAAATCAAATCCGGTTATTCATCCTACGTTCACCGGGATGTTATCTACCACAGTGTTGACATTCGGGTCTATTAGACATAGCATTACCAACACTTTCTATTAACGTGGTTTGGGTCTTACAACTCGAATACTGCTTCTCACGATCTCTGTTGGGATACCCAGGTGAAACATTAGAACGAGTATAGAAATCCTTCAAATTTTTTGACGGAGGTTGAAATGACTTATTTATTGCACTTTTTCTTGAGTCTCTAGCCTCAAACTCAGTCTTTCTCTTTTCTTTACTTAACTCTTCAGCTTTGCAAGCTCGACCGACTAGCACAACAAATTCCTTCAACTCTAAAATCCCAACTAACAGTCTGATATCCTCATTCAGCCCATCATCGAATCTCTTGCACCTGATAGCCTTCGTAGAAATACATTTTCGAGCATACTTACTAAGCCTAACAAACTCTCCTTCATATTCAGTCATAGACATACGACCCTGTTTCAGCTCTACTAACTCCTTGTGTTTTTGATCAATGAACCGCTAACTGATATATTTCTTTCTGAACTTGTCTTGGAAGAATTCCCATATAATTCTTTCCCTCAATACCACGGATACAAGAGTATTCCACCACTAATACGTTGTGTCTCTCAAAAGCAATATCTCACATTTCAAACACTCATCTTGTAACACCCTGTACCCGAGTCCGTCGCCGGAGTCGGACACGAGGGGGTTTGCAGACTTATCTCACTTCTTTGCACAATCCATTTTAAAAATTTCCAGGCAGTTGGCTAACTACGTCACTGTCACCTTAAAAATCATATCTTGAGTTCAAAAACTCGGAATCCAGTTCCGTAAATTTTCCCTGAAACTAGACTCATATGCCCATCTACATATTTTTTTCTAGAATTTTTGGTTGGGCCAATTAGTACAGTTTATTAGTCAAAGTCTCCCATGTTACAGGGATCGACTATACTGACCTTTGCGCATTACGACTTGGATATCTCCCTGCACAGAGCTTCAATACTGATGCCGTTTGTTTCTATAGAAACTAGGCTCAGAGAGGAATCTATACATATATGGCATGACTCCTAATTATCTCTGGTTAATTTATAATGAATTTCCAAAGTCGGAATAGGAAATCCAGAAACCGTTCTGGCCCTGTCTCACGAGAACCTGAATATCTCTTAACATACTGTCCATATGATCGTTTCGTTACTTTTCTATGAAAATAGATTCATCAAGGTTCGTTTAAATAATTTATTCACTATTTAATTCCATTCCTACTATTTTTAGTGATTTTCTAAATCTACATCACTGCTACTGTCAGCATCTGCCTTTAAGGTAGACCTTACCTATTTCATAGTTTCCATTATTCAACTAGCCCTTTTAGCATAAATAGCACAAATTATGATAGTGATTAACCATTCCCATGGCCAATCCTTGTTAAGCATATCCACACCTCTCAATAACTATATCCATACCAAATGATTTTAACGTTATGCTCAAACATATATAAGCCATTTTCGCATGGCTATCCAAAATTATACAAATCCAAAGGGTCCATGACCCACAACAAACGGGTAGTCCTATACATGCCATTTCGAAGTTCAACCAAAATTGTACCAAAAGGGGGGGGCTTTGATAGTGTGGGCGACTTCGACTTCAAAATCCCGAGTCCGATAGCTGGAGAACCAAAATCTATAAAACAGAGGATCAAAGAAACGGAGTAAGCAATTTATGCTTAGTAAGTTTTGAGCAAGGAATTCCAGCACAACAAAAGTATAGCATTCATATAGCTAAACGGATAATTTCATATGCACAAATTTTCGATATCATACTTGCTTCACATTACCAACCCTTATGTACATACACAAAAGATCAACTTAGCCAAAGGCCGGTAGCTCGTTTATCAACTGAGCGAATACTTATTTGTAAGGGCTCAACTAAATTCAAGCACATACGAAACATACCTCAATGTTGGGATGTTTCTAGAGTATTTACTGAAATTTTTACAGCAAGATCATTCATTCCCAAATCACGTACCTTCGGAATTTAACCGGATATAGCTACTCGTTCAAATGCCTTCGGGACATAGCCCGATTATAGTAACTCGCACAATTGCCTTCGGGACTTAACCTGGATTTAGTAACTCGCACAAATGCCTTCGGGCTTAGCCCGTAATTAGTATCTCGCACAAATGCCTTCGGATCTTAGTCCGGATATGGTCACTTAGCACAAAGCCTTCGGGACTTAGCCCGGACATCATTCAAATAACCATGCACATTTAACAGTAAATCATGACACATTCGTATTTTATTTTCGTTAACAAAACTCAAACACAAGACACTTATCATTCTTGCAATTTCGGCTCAATAGCCACACACAAAGAGCATGATTTTGATTTGCTTAAAACATGATCTAATCAAATCATAATTTAAGCTCTTTTACTCAAGAACTTACCTCGGATGTTGTCGAACGATTCCGATAGCTATTCGACCACTTTTTCCTTCCCTTTATCGGATTTAGTTCCCCTTTGCTCTTGAGCTTAATTAAACAAATAAATTGATTTAATCATTTGAGCATCGAAAAGAGGAACACAAGGCACTTAGCCCATATTTATTCATTAGACATTAAAGTCACATATGTACGGAATCATGAATCAAACTCAACATTTTAGCTAATTTTCCCCCTTGGCCGAATTTTCTAAGCCAAGACAAAAGCATCAATATGCTTGCCTCTAACCGAATACATGCAACACCAATCTCCTTCCTATGGCCGAATATGCATGTCTATGTTGGGGCCGATTTCAACACTTAATACATTCTACAAGTATGGTCACTTGTATTGACTAAACACCCTTTTGTTTCAAGTTCAAAACTTGGCTAATACACACATATATACACTAGTAAAGCATCCTCTCCCTTTCCATCAATTTAACACATGCATTACTCATTAATATACAAAAATTATATTCGGCCTTAGCACACAACTTGCTAGCCGATTCTTCTCCATCTAGCAACCAATGCACATATGTGCTCACTCAAAAATGCTAAAAAGAATATTCAAGAATCATCAATCCATCATCACATGCATCGTTAACAAGCTTCATATTTAGCATGCAATGGCATTAATACAAAATCCACCTAGGCCGAATATCATCCCCATGACATAGCAAAGATTTGAACCATGGGCTAATTAAAACTCAAGCTAGCAACTAAAAAAAACATGCATGAATCTCATGGCACAACCTCAAACATACCTTGATCTAGATACAAGTATGGCCAAACCTCCTCCTAATCCTCTTCCAAACCAAACATGAAGCAAGAACTCCTTTCCTCCTTCCTTAGAATTTTCGGCCAAATGAAGATGAAAAAGGATGAACAAAATTTTTCTCTTTTCTTTTCTTTAACTCACGGCAATGGGGGGGGAAACAACCACACACCTTTTTTTTTTATCATATTCCATTTCATTATTTTATGCCCATGCTCCTTATTTTATTTTTTTCCACCCATGATGCACCAACACAACATGTCTATGACATGTCTTGCCCATCACACTTGGTCTACCATGCTTGTCATGGCCGGCCACTACTAATTACGGGGGGGAATTTGACATGCAAGTCCCCCCTTTTTATTTCATGCACTAATAGGTCCTTATGCTTTGACCTATCACATTTCAAAATTTTCTCACATAAGTCCTATTGACTAAATTCACATGCAATCGACTAAATCGAAGCTTGAAATTTTCACACATTCATAATTACATATTCTAGACAATAAATATCACATTCAAACATTTCGGTGACTCGGTTTAGCGGTCCCGAAACCACTTCCCTACTAGGGTCAATTTTGCGCTGTCACACATCTGGTGTGCAAGAAAGCTCGTCAAATACCCTGATAGAGTTCTCAAGCTAAACCTCTACTCTCTCAGTATCATCATCAATATTAGCCTTAAATTCTTCGGTCTCTTGCTTTCAAATCTTCTCAAATGGAGGCTTGTTCAGTCTTACCAATTCTACACCTAGGAGAGCTACAGGAACTGGTTGGGGGTTAGGTGGGGGTGGAGGATGTTGGGCAGCCGGATTTGTTCGAACAAACTCTGAAAACCACTCATTTATTCTTTGGAAGAAGGCTTCTCTAGCCTCTCCTCCTTGACTAACCGTTACTAGTCTACTTTCAGATGGCATTGTTCCTTCAGCGGGAGCCGACGCATTACTTTCAACGTTATCAACTACCTCTTAGTTGGGATCCATTTTTTAAATGAAAACAAAATTTAAATTGTCAGGAGTCGTCACACTATAACAAATTTATATGGCATGTATAGCTAGACTCTTACGCGCACTAGGCTAGTTCGAGATCGATTAAACCATAGCTCTGATACCACTAAATGTAACACCCCTTTATCCGTGTTCAATATCGAAACAGGATACGAGATATTACCGGACTCACATCACAAGAAAACATAAAATTTTGAGTCATAAATTTGCGTCCAAATTAAAACCATTCATATTTAATCATAAAGTCCCTAATACGAGCCACGAGGTCGAAAACATACTTTAGAAGTAGTTCGGGAAAAAATCGAGCACTTAGGAAATTTTTACAAAACTTAGAAATTTTTTGCTATGAACAAGGGTCACACGCCCGTATGGCTTGGGACACGCCCGTGTGGGCAGGCTGTGTGGTCACTCACGCTCGTGTCCCTAACCCATGTAACTCACTGTTTTACAACACATGAACAAATTGAGATCACACGGCTAAGTTACATGCCTGTGTGTTAGGCCGTGTGGTTAATTAAATTTTCATAAAATGAGTGCAGACTTCACACGCCCGGGACATACGCCTGTGCTTGAGGTAGTGTCCCTCACACGGCTGAGACACATGCCAGTGTCTCTGTCCGTGTGCTCAAATATGAGTATTCTGTTTCTCAAAATTAAGGTGCAGGGGACACACGGCCAGAACACATGTCCATACGGTAGACCGTGTGTCACATATGGCCTAGACACATGCTCGTGTGTCTACCCGTATAGACAAAATAAAGGCTATTTACCAAGCCATTTGTCACCTTCTTTTTCACCTACACTTACACAAGTTCAATGGCATAATCCATGGCATGTTTAAGCAACCAAAACATCCATAAACAAGGCTAAATCATATCATTCGTCACCAACACTTAACATATTTACTTTAGCATAATTTACCAAATCAATTCATACCAAACTTACATTCACAAGTATCAACATGAATACTTTCATCATGCATAGTTCTACTTAGGTTTCCTAGCACACCCAAAGACCCATCTCATTCATTTCACAACAATCATACCATAATAAACGTATAGCAACCCTTTACAAAACACAAAAACAAGAAGGCATGAACACAAATACTTATATAAATGGGCTTACAACCATTTTAGCCAAAATAAGCCAATTACATGGCTAAATACCAAATCACCTTAAACAAATATAAGCCAATACATTTAACCAAATCAAATGACACAATAAAAAAAAGACCAAGTCCCTATACATGTCATACTCTGAAAATGTTTTAAAATCATCGGTACCCAAAAGAGAGATTGATAGTGTGATGCGACTTTCGACGATTTCTAATCCCGAGTTAGCTTAATGACATTATAAAACATTGAAAATAAATTGGAGTGAGCTATATAGCTTAATAAGCTCGTATTAAGAAATAAGCAACCTTATCGTACATTAATCATGCAAGTAACATAACATAAGATGACATAATTTACCATAATCTCATGATCATAATTCACTTCCATCACAACTTACCTTGAATTCGTCATTTCACGAAATAATAATCATAAACTTCGAGTATGTACTTGCACCATCTCGTAATGAATTTACACTTATTCCCATCTTTGACATACTCGTGAACCACTTGGAATAACAATTTCGGATACTTGGGAATCTTGCACACTAAGTGCCACATATGTATCCAATGCTACCTCAACCTCATATCGCATAATTGCTCGTTCTCGAACTAATCAAAGGGCTTGCTCACACAAGGTGTCAGTCAAGACGTAGCTACTCGGTACTGCTCACATAAACTACCAAGTAACTGCAACATATGCTAGTATACTCAGCCACCGATGTAACACCCTTAACCTGTATCTGTCGCCAGAGTAGGGTTATGAGGTATTACCGATCAATTTACAACGTAAGGCACACATTTATCAATCGTAAAATATTTATTCTCAGAAATCATTCATCACAATCACATTGTCCCTTATAAGGGCCTATGAGGCTTTAAACATGATTTAGAAGTGGTTCAGGACTAAACCAATATCATACGAGAAATTTGAAACTTAATAAAA